>NC_134699.1:62571367-62803867 GCF_050947455.1 Rhinoderma darwinii
CTGTGTATTGTGCTATCTATAGGGGATGCTATGTGGTGGAATCTATAGGGAGGCACTATCTACAAGGGGGGGGGGGGGTTGTGTGACACCCAGCGGAGGGGGGCCCCAGTCAAAAGTTTGCTATGGGGCCCAGTCTTTCCTAGTTACGCCCCTGATAAAGGGGTTGTATTTTGAGACCTGGTGAGGGGTTTTATGACTATATTACAAGTGTGCATCAAATATGGAGGTCACTTTAAGGTCTTAAATAGTATAATAAACAGCTTATAGACATGCTCACTTTGGTGGTGCATCACGATGAACATCATATTGAGTATGGAATATGTGATGGCCTTCATTCTTCAATCTGTAACAATAAAAAAATGATATATCAGTAAGGGCTTATTTAGACGAATGTGTAATACGTCCGTGCAACGCGCGTGATTTTCACGCGCCTTGCATGGACCTATGTTAATCTATGGGGCCGTGCAGACTGTCCGTGAGTTTAAAACTCACGACATGTCCTATATTTCTGCGTTTCTCGTGGGACGCGCGTGATTCACCCAACAGCAGTAAACAGTATGAATGAAAACAGAAAAGCACCACGTGCTACAAACAGCCAAAAAAAGTGTCATAATGATGGCGGCTGCGCGAAAATCACGCAGCCGCGCATCATATGTGATGACACACGGAGCTGTTAAGTACCTTTTGCACGCGCAAAACGCACACGCTCGTGTAAATCCGGCCTAGGAGCACCTCCCATTCTTATATGAATAAGATGTGTAAATGCTGTAGAGGTAATCTCAGTGCAGGTACTACTGCCTCAAATATGTATACATATCGGACTGGACAACCTTGAGCCTACCAGAGAAGATGAGACGGTGCATTTCTCCTAAATTGTAGTGCATAGATACCAGTCCCACCCAGACCCTGGTGCCTGAGGGTATGTTCACACTAAGGATGAGTTCACACACCCTATTTACGGACGTAATTCGGGCGTTTTAGCCCCGAATTACGTCCGAAAATACGGCTCCAATGCGTCGGCAAAAATCTGCCCTGACATTTGAATGGGTTTTACGATGTTCTGTGCCGACGGTCATTTTTTTTACGCGCCGCTGTCAAATGACGGTGCGTAAAAAGACGCCCGCGTCAAAGAAGTGCCTGTCACTTCTTGAGATGTAATTGGAGCCGTTTTCCCTTGACTCCATGGAAAAACAGCTCCAATTACGTCCGTAATGGACGCAGCGAAAAGCGCCTGCAACATACCATTGTCCTGCACTTCTTTGACGAGGCAGTAATTTTACGCGTCGTCGTTTGACAGCTGTCAAACGACGACGCATAAATGACAGGTCGTCTGCACAGTACGTCGGCAAACCCATTCAAATGAATGGGCAGATGTTTGCCGACGTATTGCAGCCCTATTTTCAGACGTAAAACGAGGCATTATACGCCTCGTTTACGCCTGAAAATAGGTTGTGTGAACCCAGTCTTATTGTGTGCACATACCCTTATTGAGCAACTCGCGTTTTTCGCTGCATTTTTCGCGCCGTTTTTTCGGCCGTTTTTGGAGCTGTTATCAATAGAGTCTATGAGAAAACGGCTCCAAAAACGTCCCAAGAAGTGCCCTGCACTTCTTTTGACGGGGCTGTAATTTTACGCGTCGTCTTTTGACAGCGACGTGTAAAATGACAGGTCGTCTGCACAGAACATTGTAAAGCCCATTGAAATGAATGGGCAGATGTTTGCCGACGTATTGGAGCCGTCTTTTCAGGCGTAATTCGAGGCGTAAAACGCCTCCATTACGCCTGAAAATAGGTCGTGTGAACCCAGCCTGAGGGGGTATAAAGGCTACTCTGCCACATAAGAAGACATCATTATTTAAAGGGCACATGGTAGGTAGGAGCCCTATTACAGACTTTGCATTGTGGTCCAGGAGTTTCAATGTTACATCTCTGGGCATCACAAGACATTTTCCCAATTCAGACACCACCTCCTTAAAGAATCTCTGTCAGCCTCCTGACGAAGCCGGTCACAGGGCGAAACGCGCGTCGAGGCGTTCATTCAGCCATTCATCTTCTTTGACCTTCTGCGCTCTGCATCATGTCCCAGGGTATGTGTTAGCTGTTAGCTTTTGTTTTGATTGTGTCTCAGTCAGTGTTTTATACATATTCTGGCAATCTTTTGAAAACTATTTGAGTTTTCTTGACACTTCATTCCTTTGCATATCTTGCAGGTTATAGTGGGCATGGATATTATCCATTGTCTACTTTTTTGTATCGCTATCATCAGTTGGTAGTTATTTACCTTGTGTGGACTTTGCTATCTATATTTATAGGTGCACTATTATACTATATGCACTATTGGAGCGTGGTCTGGTCAAAATTTTGGATGATTGACTCTGCTGTCTTGGTCCATTCCATCTGACCCTGCTGTTTGTATTTCTGTATATTATGTATCCCATTCTCTTTTCATTATATGTTATTTTCGATTATATTCAATAAAGTATTTTGTTTGCATTTTTGTATATTATTTGAGTATACTATCTTTCTTAGGGCTATGTCCCTTTATGGTTCAATTTTAGGTTGTCAGCAGATTATAAGTGCCCTGTCTCCTACATAATGTGATTGGCGCTGTAATGTAGATGACAGTGGTTTTTATTTTGGAAAACGATCATTTTTGAGCAAGTTATCAATAATTTTAGATTTATGCTAATTCGTTTCTTAACTGGTTGCCGACACAAGACGAGAATGCTCGTCCTGAGCGGCGAGTACTTGGTGCATTAGGACGAGCATTCTCGTCCTGTGTGACAGCCGTCTGTGCGCGCGATCGAGAGCGGGGCAACGGCTGTAATACACAGCCATGGCCCCTCTCTGACAGCGGAGAGAAGAGAAACCTCTTCTCTCCGCCGCTAACCCTTTGAACGCCGCGATGAAAGCTGATCGCGGCGTTCAAGGAGAGGGGACTGCACATTGATCGCGTCACAGAAGATAACTGTGACGCGATCAAAGCCCATAACTTGTATGGCCAGACAGCCCAGGGTCTATTGAAGGACCCCTGGGCTGTCTGAACATATTTCCTGTTGTTAGGGCATACTGAGGTCTGCCCTAACAACTGCCTGTGTACAATCAGTACACAGGCTAATGTACTGGCATATGGATCTATGCCAGTACATTGCAGTTACAAAATCAAAATCAAAATGATAAATCCCTTTATGGGATTAAAAAAAAAAGTGAAAGGAATGTAAAAAGATTTTTATGATAAATAAATAAAAAGTAAAATAAAAACACAGAAACACACATTTTTTATAATAAATAAACTTTTTAAAATATAAGTCCCAAAACATGAAATAATATAGACATATTTGGTATCGGCACAACCGTAACAACCTGTACAACAAATGTATAACAATATTTATGATGATCGGTGTATGGTGTAAAAAAAATATATTAAAACTGCTGCGAAACTGCTTTTTTTCTGCATTTTCGCCAAAATAAAAATTTATATAAATTAAACAATGTATTTGTACCAAAAAATGGTACCTACATAAAGTACAACTCGTCCCGCACAAACAAAGTCTCATACAACTACGTACAAAAAATAAAAGAGTTATGAGCGTCGGGATGCAAAGAGGGAAATATAAAAAAATTGCTCTGTCCTCAAGGCCAAAATTGGTCGTGTCCTTAAGGGGTTAATGACCAACTGGGCATGTTTTTACTTTTTACCAACTGGGCATTGTACAGAGAAGTGTATGATGCTGACCAATCAGCGACCAATCAGCGACCAATCAGTGACTAATCAGTGTCCTACACTTCTCATTGTTCCAGCCCAGCTTCTTTCACTGCACAATCACACTGTAACAATGGGCTGGAACAATGAGAAGTGTATGACGCTGATTGTTCACTGATTGGTCACTGATTGATCAGCGTCATACACTTCTCTTCACAACGCCCGGTTGGTAAAAAGTAAAAACACGCCCAGTTGTCTATTAAGAAAGTAATTAGCATAAATCTAAAATTGTTTATAACTTGCTCAAAAGTTATTGTTTTTCAAAATAAAAACCAGTGTTACCTACATTACAGCGCCGATCAGATAATGTAGGAGACAGGGCACTTATAATCTGGTGACAGACCCACTTTAAGTTGAAAAGACCACACAAAGACCGTATATTATTGTGAGAAGATCCCTGCCAATGGAAAAGACCAAAGTAAGGCTGGATTCACACGAGCACATTACGTCCGTAATGGAGGGAACGTATTTCGGCCGCAAGTTCCGGACCGAACACAGTGCAGGGAGCCGGGCTCCTAGCATCATAGTTATGTACGACGCTAGGAGTCCCTGCCTCGCTGCAGGACAACTGTCCCGTACTGTAATCATGTTTTCAGTACAGGACAGTAGTTCCACGGAGAGGCAGGGACTCCTAGCATCGTACGTAACTATGATGCTAGGAGCCTGGCTCCCTGCAGTGTGTTCGGTCCGGGACTTGCGGCCGAAATACGTCCGTCCACTACGGATGTAATGTGCTCGTGTGAATCCAGCCTTAAAGGAAAAAGGATGATCAAGAGTATGATCGACAACCACTGAATGGAAACAACCACAAAGACACCTTCGAGAATCTTGAAGACCCAAGAACAAGACAGGACATTCTGAAGAAGAACTCAATGGTCACCATGTTCACCCCCAATAGACTGTCTGTATTTTTAAAATCTTACTTACTTTAAGAATGGTTTCAACCTCTATCTGCTCAGTCCACTTTTTGTAGTCCAACAGCAGAAGTAAGTTCAGATATAGCTGACGCAGAGCCTTAAAGTTCTCCCAGACCATTAAATATGCACAAAAATGAAGAAGTGGTTTCAATAAGATTTCGACATTTCTTGAAAGTGTGTGGTCAGAGAGAGAGAACCGGGCTTGAACCTGAGGGATGTGCTAACCACGGGACACCAGTTATTAACCCCTTCACTATCCTAGACCTTCAATGAAGGGGGTATGTACCCTACCATTACCCTAGACCACCAAAAACGATGGCATGTACTCTTTCACTACCCTGGACCACAACTCTAGACCATCATGGAAGCTGCCATCAGACCCCTACACTACCCTAGACCACCTGGGAAGTCTGAATTTGTCTAATCTTCGGTGTGTCATATAGCCCAGCCCATCTTACATTCATAAATAAGCAAAGAATGTGGAGAAGAGCTTGAGACCTCGTCTCGAAACTCAGTTTTTATAATCGAACTACCCAGGGTTGGATAAGTTCTGAAGAAGGTAAACCTCCACTTTTGTCCAGAGTCGTAGCTAGATTTCCTACACCCAGGGCAAAGATACGGTTTTCTGCCCTTGCCCTGTATCTTAATGCCCTGGCTAAGACAGAGAGCCTTCTTAGTGCCGCTGCCTGCACCCAGCAACTGGGGCAATGTCCCACCAGTCACCTTCTCCTTAACTACTGCCCTGCTACCGTCTATTATTGAATATGACTTGTCCCCGCTTTCAATTGGTAGGTTACCAAAATTTGTTATCTGTGGGGTATTGGGAAAGAATGACCACTGAGCTTTTGAGATAACTCAGGTTCCCTAGTATAAAGAGAGATAATACATTTGAGGTGGAAATAGAGAAGAATACAGTTGAGGTGGAATTGTCATAAGGACAGATTCTTTTAACGGGTGGCAATTTTTGGATGACCACAAAGAGTAAAGATTGCCATACAGATTACATAATGTGGATGGTATCATCACCTACATATGTCCACATATATGTCCATCATGGACCGAGCACTTCAACATGAATCTCTCCAGGCAATGATAAGTAAGATAAGACGTCACACACCAATGTCTGCATTCCTCTTACGTGGTAGGGGTTCTATGCTCTAACAACCAACTATTGTTCTTCACTCTTCTTCCGTGCTGCACCGGTTCTGAACTCACTGCCCTGGACCATCTAACTTGTTCATAACATTCTCACTATTAAGGGTGCCTTGAAAACAAATATTTCAAGGAGGCTTATATCACATAACCACGGTCCGTGGTCCATACACAACCTTACCTGGTCACCGGTATCTCCGCTCTGTCCTCAATTTGCCAATCTTGTCACATCACCTCGCACTTTACATCCGTGTTGGCTCAAATACTGACATAACTGGCTCATGGTTTACTTATATTTATATTCCCAGCACAATTATAAGAATATAATAAGCGAATTGTCCTCTGGATAAAACGAGATTCTCCACTTTTAATTTAGATTATAAAATTGTAATTAAGATTATGGTCACGGTCCTCTGTCCTGTAGAGTGTAAGCTCTAATGGGCAGGGTCCTCTCTCCTATAAAGTGTAAGCTCTTATGGTCAGGGACCTATCTCCTGGAGAGTGTAATCTCTTATGGTCACGATCCTCTCTCCTGTAGAGTGTAAGCTCTTATGGGCAGGGATCTCTCTCCTGGAGAGTGTAATCTCTTATGGTCACGATCCTCTCTCCTGTAGAGTGTAAGCTCTTATGGGCAGGGATCTCTCAGATGTAGAGTGTAAGCTCTCGTGGGCATGGACATCTCTCCTGGAGAGTGTAATTTCTTATGGGCAGGGACCTCCTGTAGAGTGTAAGCTCTTATGGGCAGGGACCAGGGGCGTAACTAGGAAAGACTGGGCCCCATAGCAAACTTTTGACTGGGGCCCCCCCTCCCCTTGGTGTCACACAACCCCCCCCCCCCTTGTAGATAGTGCCTTTTTTACAGCCACCCCTGTAGATATCTACAAAGGGGGCTGTATGGCGTTACCTACAGGGGGGGCTGAATGGCATTATCTACAGGGGGGCTGTATGGCGTTCTCTACAGGGGGGGCTGTATGCCGTTCCCTACAGGGGGGCTGTATGGCGTTATCTACAGGGGGGCTGTATGGCATTATCTACAGGGGGGGCTGTATGGCATTATCTACAGGGGGGCTGTATGGCGTTATCTACAGGGGGGCTGTATGGCGTTATCTACAGGGGGGCTGTATGGCATTATCTACAGCGGGGCTGTATGGCGTTATCTACAGAGGGGGATGTATGGCGTTATCTACAGAGGGGGCTGTATGGCGTTATCTACAGAGGGGGCTGTATGGCGGTATCTACAGAGGGGGCTGTATGGCGTTATCTACAGAGGGGGCTGTATGGCGTTATCTACAGGGGGGCTGTATGGCGTTATCTACAGGGGGGCTGTATGGCGTTATCTACAGGGGGGGCTGTATGGCGTTCTCTACAGGGGGGGGCTGTATGGCGTTATCTACAGGGGGGGCTGTATGGCGTTATCTACAGGGGGGGCTGTATGGCGTTCTCTACAGGGGGGGGGGCTGTATGGCGTCCTCTACAGGGGGGCTGTATGGCATTCTCTACAGGGGGGGCTGTATGGCGTTATCTACAGGGGGGCTGTATGGCGTTCCCTACAGGGGGGGCTGTATGGCGTTCCCTACATGGGGGGCTGTATGGCGTTTCCTACAGGGGGGCTGTATGGCGTTATCTACAGGGGGGCTGTATGGCGTTCCCTACAGGGGGGCTGTATGGCATTATCTACAGGGGGCTGTATGGCATTATCTACAGAGGGAGCTGTATGGCGCTAACGCCATACAGCCCCCCTTGTAGAGAACGCCATACAGCCCCCCTGTAGAGAACGCCATACAGCCCCCCCTGTAGGGAACGCCATACAGCCCCCCCTGTAGGGAACGCCATACAGCCCCCCCTGTAGGGAACGCCATACAGCCCCCCCTGTAGGAAACGCCATACAGCCCCCCATGTAGGGAACGCCATACAGCCCCCCCTGTAGGGAACGCCATACAGCCCCCCCTGTAGGGAACGCCATACAGCCCCCCCTGTAGGGAACGCCATACAGCGTCCCCCCTCCCCCAAAAATCCGACCTACAGTGTGTCCTACTAAAAGACATGTATCCCCTCTCCACAGGATAGGGGATACATGTGTGATCGCTGGCAGCGATAGGGAGAGTGGGGGACCGAAAGTCCCCTGAAGTTCTCCATGACTAACCTCTGACTTCTAGCGTCTGCGCAGCTCAATAAGAATGAAAGGAGCGCTGGTCACACATGCGCACAAGCGCGACCGGCGCTCCATTCATTTCTACGGAGCTGCCGACACAGACCCCGGAAGTCCGAGGTTTGTGATGGAGAACTTCAGGGGACTTTCAGTCCCCCGTTCTCCCTATCAATGCCAGCGATCACACATGTATCCCCTATCCTGTGGATAGGGGATACAGGTCTTTTGTTTAATGGCAGAGCGGGGAGATACCTCCCTGCTCTGCCGTAGTGTTCAGTGGCGTCCCGCTGTAGCAGCCATAGCGGCTGCTAGCGGAGCCTCCGGCCATGGTGGGGGCCCGTGCCGGCGGGCGACACGGGCCCCCTCATGCCGCAGGCCCCGTAGCAGCCTCTACGGCTGCTATAGCGGTAGTTACGCCACTGGCAGGGACCTCTCTCCTGTAGAGTGTAAGCTCTTATGGGCAGGGACCTCTCTCCTGTAGAGTGTAAGTTCTTATGGTCAGGGACCTCTCTCCTGTAGAGTGTAAGCTCTTATGGTTAGGGACCTCTCTCCTGTAGAGTGTAAGCTCTTATGGTCAGGGACCTCTCTCCTGTAGAGTGTAAGCTCTTATGGTCACGATCCTCTCTCCTGTAGAGTGTAAGCTCTTATGGTCAGGGTCCTCTTTCCTGTACATGTTAACCTCTTATGGGCAGGGACCTCTCTCCTGTAGAGTGTAAGCTCTTATGGTCAGCAGTGTCCTCTCTACTGTAGAGTGTAAGCTCTTATGGGCAGGGTCCTCTTTCCTGTAGAGTGTTAACCTCTTATGGGCAGGGACCTCTCTCCTGTAGAGTGTAAGCTCTTATGGTCAGGGACCTCTCTACTGTAGAGTGTAAGCTCTTATGGGCAGGGTCCTCTCTCCTGTAGAGTGTAAGCTCTTATGGGCAGGGTCCTCTTTCCTGTAGAGTGTTAACCTCTTATGGGCAGGGACCTCTCTCCTGTAGAGTGTAAGCTCTTATGGACACGGTCCTCTCTCCTGTAGTGTAAGCTCTTATGGGCAGGGTCCTCTCTCCTGTAGAGTGTAAGCTCTTATGGGCAGGGACCTCTCTCCTGTAGAGTGTAAGCTCTTATGAGCAGGGTCCTCTTTCCTGTAGAGCATTAACCTCTTATGGGCAGGGACCTCTCTCCTGTAGAGTGTAAGCTCTTATGATCAGCAGCGTCCTCTCTCCTGTAGAGTGTAATCTCTTATGAACACGGTCCTCTCTCCTGTAGAGTGTAAGCTCTTATGGGCAGGGACCTCTCTCCTGTAGAGTGCAAGCTCTTATGGACACGGTCCTCTCTCCTGTAGAGTGTAAGCTCTTATGGGCAGGGACCTCTCTCCTGTAGAGTGTAAGCTCTTATGGGCAGCGACCTCTCTCCTGTAGAGTGTAAGCTCTTATGGGCAGCGACCTCTCTCCTGTAGAGTGTAAGCTCTTATGGGCAGTGTCCTCTCTCCTGTAGAGTGTAAGCTCTTATGGACACGGTCCTCTCTCCTGTAGAGTGTAAGCTCTTATGGGCAGTGTCCTCTCTCCTGTAGAGTGTAAGCGCTTATGGTCAGGGACCTCTCTCCTGTAGAGTGTAAGCTCTTATAGACAGGGATCTCTCTCCTGTAGAGTGTAAGCTCTTATGAGCAGGATCCTCTCTCCTGTAGAGTGTAAGCTCCTATGGGCAGGGTCCTCTTTCCTGTAGAGTGTAAGCTCTTACGGGCAGGGCACTTTACAGGCAGTGCAGATGTCCTTCTAATAGGTGTTAGTTAGTCTTCAGCCAACTTTGGGGATGAAATGTAGTTTAGATGTGCTGGATAGTGTATAAATATATCCTCAGACTTAAATACCAAATATATGACTGGTAGCTCAATACTAAGGGGTGTAGGCCACTTCATTGCAAGGCATACAATAACATTTAGGACGTCAAAACAGAAATACGGTCTAATGCATAGACAAATAAGACCAGGAGAGTCCTATGGGGTGTGCGGGCCCAATTCAATGGTGCAGGGCTAAAATGGTTCTATGTTATCAAAGCACCAAATAAAGTCGGACCCTAATCATTGAAAGCCCTATAGTAACCCTAAACTGACCCTATTGTTGCCTTATTCTGACGCCCTTCCTCCTGTTCACAGATCTATTAGAAGGGGTATACAGATATATTTAAAAAATGGAAGGTCCTAAAACCCAGATCACCGTCTGACCCCTAATCTCAGACGTAGCCCCAACGCTGGAGTTGGTAAAACTCCCTGCAAATCCAAATGTAATAGCAGCCTGTGATTCTTTAAAGTACAACTTGGTCTTTGAAACCCAATGGTGGATTATGTGAAGATCTAGAACTCCCGTGTGGTGGAGCCGAAATATCGAATTAAGTTCTCGGACTGCCTATCATGTTTTATTACAAGGCGATATGTATGATAGACAACCTGAGCTCGGCAAGTCTTCTGGATAATGAGCGTCTACATGTAATATCCAGTATGCTTTCTATAAACTAACCAACAATGTTACTCCCCCTAGCTGCAGGATGTGTAAGAGCAGAGCCGGCCTTAGTTGGCAGGATGCCTTGTGCGCTACCTTCTGTTAGAGCCCCCCTATATGATGCATATATATACCAATATATTAAATATTATGACTAAACAAAAGAGTCAAATGTTGGCCCCTGAAAAAATACAGCACAGTGCCTAAGAAGCAGCGCCACATAATGCCACCATACAGTGCCTAAATAACACCGACATGTAGTGACAAAATAGCTCCATACATAAAATACCCAATAACAGTGCTATAAATGTCTAAATAATACTGCTATACAATGAATATTAAGATTTGTGATGGTCACAAGCCCCGGGTGTCATGCTGTATGAAGCACGCCCAATAGCAAGGACGGCTGATGCGCCCAATGCGACTGCACTGTTCACACACTCTTAAGGCTGCTCTGTGAAAGAACCATATTCAAGTCTGAATAATGCAATCATAAAGCAGCAAATAGGTTTGTATGTGAAATAACCAGATCTACACTGAGTATAGTCACATAATTCTCATGAATTTTAGTTGCTAAGAGTCTCCTGTAGTTGTTACTGCCCTTTTGTTAATTTTTTTTTTTTTTCATAGTAAAACTTGTATATAGACAGGAACATGCAAAACTAATTTGTACCAAAAGAAAGCCAGGACTGGCCTTGCGTTAACTGGCACTCTGTGCAGTGTTGATGCCCCCCATAGAGTAAACGATGTAGTGCCCAAATAATATGTCATATATTGCCTAAATAATATGCCATACAGTGTACAAATAGACATACTATACAGTGCCTGATTACCACCACCATATAGTGCCCAAATAATACTGCCAAAACTACCCAATCAATAAACTAAGGAATATATCTGTACCCACTGGCCATCATGGCCAATGGCAACTCCTTAAGTAGTGAATGTACAAAAGCACTGGTCCAACACACTGAGGCCGATCCTGGGTACGGCTAAAAGCAGGAGCATAACTATAAGGGGTGGAGAGGTTACAGTCAAACCTGGGCCAAGAACCAGAAGGAGCCCAAAAGGTCCCTCTGCCCCATATAAGTAGACCAGTACCATATTTGATTCATGATATTAAGGGGTCCCTGACAGATTTTACCTTACTAACACCAGCACCGTCACTCCCCTCCTGGTGGTTGTTCAGCTCTTACTTGTCCGAGTGCTGTAGCCACTGCCGTGTCCCGGTCGGTCACTCAGTCAGGTCGTTGCTGTTAGAACTGGAAAGTATTGTCATCCTGATACCCGAACCCCTTGTGTACCGTTACTTTTCCTATGTGTCGTTTTCGTCTACGTGTTTCGAAACTTCATTGGTCCTCCTTTCAGGAATGCTTGCTTTTTTTTTTTTATATATATAGCGATGTAGAGTTGCTTTAGCTGGCCCCATGCCTGGATGGCGTATTTATTTTATTTGCCTGACGAATAACAGATGTTAAGACTGAGCTGTTCGTATAGTCAGTAAGGATTCAAGACAGATAAAGCAGCTCTTCAAAGTGAGAAGCTGTTTGCTGGAAATGACCAATACACATGTGAACAGAGCCTTAGTCACCAGGCTTCTTAGATATGCATAGCCCCTGCTCTTCTTGTGGCTAGTTCTAGCTTGCAGGTTTTCAATATCCAATAAAATGTTCCGAAAGATACGTTTTGAGTTTCTTTGTTGTACAGCCCACACACCATATGTTACATTCCTCACAAACCATTTATTAAACAACATATGTGCTGTTCCCGGGGGCAGAGGAAGCAGTTGCCGTAGGGGGACGGAAGGCCACTTTTTCCCATGAAAGACACAAGTAATATAAAAAGCACATGGCAGGCAGGGGTCCCTGTTAGTTTTGCACTGGGGCGCAAGAACTTCAAGTTACGTCTCTGGCTGTTACACTTAACAAATCTCTTATACTTGATATGCTTGAAGTATCATCTTAGCCATTCTTAGGTAATAGAAGGAAGACCATCATGCAGCACCTCCATCAATTAGACAAAGCAGAGAACTATAAAGAACATCTCTGTCCCTGGAGGACTCTGCCTATCCATGCATTACCGGGACTGCCCATTGATTTCAATGGGAACTATGCAATACCTTATTTATCCTGCGTTGGTGCTGCAGGGGAATTGAACACTTACTGCTAGTTTTCCCAGCAGATTAAAGCATTAGCAGAACACCCTGGGTTCACCTTTGTTGCAGAATTTTCTTATCAAACAGCTGGTTCCCTCCTCAGCAAAAGAAAATAATATTGTGCACACAAGAGTCCAGATCCAGGTTCAGTTTCTCATTATATTGAGCATTTTTTAGATTTGGATAAGCAAAATAAGATAAATGTTAACAGCCAATCACTCGACGCCAAAGTGCATTCTGTATGAATAAATTGATAACTCGGTGTTACCATTACACCTTGTCAAAGGGGTATGGGGTATACAATAATTTACTAAAACAGACATGTTAGAAGAGGTGACAGATGTGGAGACTGGAGCAGTGGCAGATTACCAGAGGAGCAGATGGGTCCAGGGTTCTGGGGGCTAACGGTTTCATGGTCCGATCCGCCACTGGTGGCGCACTAAGCTATCTCCACTGGGCCGCTGATCTTCTAGAAAGCAGAAAGTCAGAATGTCCAATCTGAGTACGGCATGAAAACGGGGGCATTCTTACTGTGGGGACATAAAGGGGGCATTCTTACTACAGTGCATAAAAAGGGTGAATTCTTACTGTTGAGCATAAAAAAAGGACATTCTTACTGTGAGGGCCTAAAAAGGGGCATTCTTTTTATGGGGTGCATGAAAAAGGGGCATTCTTACAGTCGGGGCACAAAAGGGCCATTAGTACTGGGTGGGGCATAAAAAATGGCATTATTACTGAGTGGGGCATAAAAGGGGGAATTATTACTGTGTGGGGGAATAAAGCGGGCATTATTATTGTGGGGGCATAAAATAGGGCATTATTTCTGACTGCAGCATAAAAGGGGGCATTAGTACTGAGTGGGGGCATAAAAAAATGGCATTATTACTAAGTGGGGCATAAAAGGGGGCACTATTACCAAGTGTAGCATAAAAGGGACATTAGTACTGAATGGGGCATAAAAAGGTGCATTATTACTGAGTGGGGGCATAAAGAGGCATTATTACTATGGGGGCATAAAAGGGGGCATTATTACTGAGTGTGGCAGAAATTGGGCCATTTTTACTGAGTGGGGGCATAAAGGGGGCATTATTTTTGAGTGGGGCATAAAAGGGACTTAATACTGAGGGGGGCATTATTACTGTAGGTGAGACTCACATGTGGGGTGGGGGCCCATAGCTTATGTACAACTCAGGGCCTGAGATCATATTAATCCACCACTAGACTGGAGACGCCAACTGAAGATGTAAGGTTATGCAATTGGGAAAACATTGGGTAATTCTGCCACAGAAAAAGACTTCGGCATATTGGTAGACAGTAAACAACTTTAGCAACCAGTGTCAGGCAGCTGCTGCCAAGGCAAATTAAATTGTGGGATGCATAAAAAGAGGCCTCGATGTACATGAAAAGAATATAGTTTTAACTCTGTACAAATCACTAGTCAGACCACACATGGAATGTTTTGTACAGTTTTGGGCAACTGTGTATAAGAAGGACATGGCTAAACTGGAGCAGGTGGAAAAATTGGTGATCAAAGTAATTTAACCGATTCAGGACCAGGCTGTTTTACAGCTAAATGACCAGAAAAATGTCACAATTTTTCTATGCGCTTCTTTAGATGAATATAACTCTGCAGGTGAATAAATTTTATCTTTGAATTTTACACTCTTTTTAACCCGTTAGTGACTGCCAATAATCCTTTTCAGGGCGGCCACTAATGGGCTTTATTTCGATGCATACACCTTTTTACGGCGCTGAATCAGAATAAATAAACAGAGCAGGGAGCCGTTAAATCTCCCTGCTATCACCTACCGGAGGTAGCTGAGGGCTGGGAGCAGACTAGTTTGAATGGGCAAGATCAATATCAGTATCAATCTCGCCCATTCAACCCCTCAGATGATACAAGAATAAAGATAGAATGATAGAAATCTATCTATACAAAAAATGTTGTGTAGGTGACAATGTATTTTTTTGTAACACTGTATATTCTTCTGGCAGCGATTCTCTCTATGTCTCCTCTTTTTCTCACACTGAAACAATGTGTGAAGAGAAGAAAAAAGGCAGGAGATTCGCTGCGAGAAGTTTCAAAATAAAAACAAATGTGATTGCTGTGATGTTTTTCACAGCGATCACATGATCATGGACCAATAGATTGGTCCCTGTTACCCTTTGCAGTGCCCAGAGCTGTTGGTTAAAGCGTGGGCACAGGGCTGTGTGCACGTGGTCGCGTGCACACTATATTTTTTATAGAAATGCATGTGATCGCTGTGATTGTTTCTCACAGCGATCACATGATCCGTGACCAACAGATTCGTCCCTGATACTCTGCCCAGGGCTCTTGGCAACAGCCAGGGCACAGGGCTGTGTTCACTCGATCGCGCGTGCATGCTCTCTGAAGTGCTGCCGTAATTAGTCTATACGGCGGACATCAGAGACCCAGACCACTAGCTGTAAAAACACAGTCAGCGTTCGGGAACCTGTTTAGCAAAATTCTGAACATGCAAGTTAACTTGTATGTCAACTGACAGATCCCGAAAAAGACAAGTCCTCAAACAGCTATAGACGCCACAAGATCTCTTAAGGTCCGGCACAAACATGTTAGCAAGCAGATCCTTTAAGTCCTGTAAGTTTTTAGGTGCAACCTCAATGGATCGACTTTTCCAGCACATATATTTGGATCAAGATCTGGGAATTTAGAGGCCAAGCAAATACTTTGAACTCTTTGTCATCTTCCTCCAACAATTCCTAACCAATATTTGCAGTGTGGCGGGGGCATTATCCTGCAAAATGAGGGCACTGTAACAATGTTTAGGTAGGGGGTACGCGTCACACACATCCACATGAATCCCAGGACCCAAGGTTTCCCAGCAGAACATTGTCCAGGTAAATGACTCACATGCACCCGGCCGTCCACAGAAAAAAATCATTCAGCAGACTATGTTGCCTTCTTCCATTGCTCCATGCTTCAGTTATGATGCTCATGTGCCCATTTTAGGCACTTTCGATGGTGGACAGGGGTCAGCATGGGCACTCTGACCAGTCTGGGGCTACACAGCCTCATATACAGCAAGCTGTGATGATCTGCGTGTTCTGATATCTTTCTATCATAACCAGGAGTAACATTTTCAGCAACTTGGACCACAGAAGCCCTTTTGTGGGATCGGACCAGACGGGCTTTACATTGTTCCCCACGCGCATCAATGAACCCATTACCCTTTCGCTGGTTCACTGGTTGCCATTCTTTCTACTTTTGGTAGATACTAACAGCTACATACCGTGAACACCCCACACAAACTGACATTTTGGAGCTGCTTCGACAATTTGACCCTCGTTAGAGTCGCTGAGATCCTTACACTTAATCATTTTTCCTGCTTCCAAGACATCAACTTCAAGAACTGACTGTTCATTCGCTACCTCATATCTCCCGCCCCCTTGTCAGGCGCCATTGTAACCAGTGACCAGATAAAAACACTGTGTGGATTAAGTGAACGTGGTGTGGACTAACGATAACCTGAGAATATATGGTAGCCATTTAGTTAAATAATGACGCTCACACTCGAATATTAGTGGAAAGTGGGGTCGGACAAAACTTGCGTAGGAGTGCATTACAAAAGATAATTTAAAAAGACCCAGAAACCCATCTCGTATTCAAGGCTATCACGTCCTCCATGGAATTTCTTCATTGAGCAAGGCTTTCATTCCTCCAACTCGGACACCTGTAACGAAAAAAACAATAAGTATACATTTAATAGACTAAAACTATACGTGCTCAATCTTTAACAACATAAATTAGGGGGGAGTGCGATGAAACGGCAACAGAACCAAATGGTGGGGAAGAAAAATGAAGGTTTTACAAAATTAAAACACGCCACCCATCATGAGGCTACAACTAAGAGGGCATTGAGTGAATGCCCTTTCCCGTCGCAGCCAATTTTTGTTTTTTCCTCCCTGCCTTCCAAGAGCCAATTTTGTTTTTTAATTGATTTTTTTTTTACATTTGGTACAAAAAGGAAAAAAAAGGCAGGTTATAGGAAGACATTGATGTCAGGAGTTAGCGCAAATACATTATCGTAATGAGAACCAAATAGTGTTCAGTATAGTTTTTGGGAAATAGATGTGTCACCATAGGTTTCCATAAGACACATAGTTTGGTATCGTAGCGTAAAACATTAAAATATATTAGCAAATTCCACTGTATAAAGGAAGAATTTCCCAATTTCATAATCTTCCTAAATGTTGGGAAAGGGGGAAGGGAGGAAATGACAGGAAATGCATTCCTGATCTATTGAGTAACAACTAAAACATTAACCAGTTAGGATCTTCATGCAATTATTAGTTAGACCATATATGAGTTTCTGATATTTAATTAAATATTTGGTGGAAGCAGTGAAAGAAAGGAATTGTCTGACTTTTTGTTCTTTGTGTAGGGAAGCCTCCATCCAGTCCATTTTCAGTAAATATGACAATTTATCAAGAAATTGCTTAAAGGGCGGGGCCTGATTATGGAGCCATGTTTATAAAATAGCCCTTAGCCCTGCTCTGCCACATAATGCAACAATCTACGTGCCACTGGGGAACATCTATAAGTTTCAGCGTTTTAAAGCGAATGTGTCATCAGAAAATACCCTATTGTTTGAATACAGTTTAAATAAAGAATTTTTGGTGATTTTTCTTTACTTTTCTATGTCATTATTTATATTAAAAAATTATCCTAAAATCTCGCAGTTTTCATTCTGACTACTGAGCCTTACAATAGACTGACCTGTCCTGTTCTGTAGAGATCACTACTCAGCAGTCACCTTATTATTATTATTATTATTATTATTATTATTATTATTATTATTATAAGCAGGATTACACTGACAAGTAAAACCTATGTATAGATAACACAGGATCTACCATTCATAATAGACTGACCCTTCCTGTTCTGTAGAGATCACTTCTCAGCAGTCATCTCATTATCATCACAGATAGGATTACACTGACAGGTAACACCTATATATAGATAACCCAGGATCCACCATTCATAATAGACTGTCCCTTCCTGTTCTGTAGTGATCACTTCTCAGCAGTCCCCTCATTATTATTATAAGCAGGATTACACTGACAAGTAAAACCTATATATAGATAACACAGGATCCACCATTCATAGTAGACTGACCCTTCCTGTTCTGGAGAGATCACTTTTCAGCAGTCACCTCATTATTGTTATTATTATTATTATTATTATTATAAGCAGAATTACACTGACAGGTAACACCTATATATGGATAACACAGGATCCACCATTCATAATAGACTGACCCTTCCTGTTCTGTAGAGATCACTTCTCAGCAGTCATCTTATTATCATCACAGGAAGGATTACACTGACAGGTAACATCTACCCCTCTCTCTCTCTCTCTCTCTCTCTATATATATATATATATATATATATATATATATATATATATATATATATATATATCTATATATAAAATGGAGTATTAACGTAGCTCGATAAAGTTAAATTAAAAATTAAAAAGTACCCCACAAAAAATGAATTCAAATATATATATTTTTTTAATGGTATACCTAAAGAAAACCCTACATATTAGGTAGCACCGCAATTACAATGACCTGAAGAACAAACAGTTTATTACTTATACTGCAAGACGATGGCATAAAAAAAAACTTGCAAAAAAACAATGTCAGTATTGCAGGAGTTTTTTTGCATTCTTCTCTCAAAAAATAAAACAAGGTAACCAATAAATTATATGTACCCCAAAATGGTACCAAGAAAAACGACAACTCAACCCGCAAAAGAAGAAAACCATTATACGACTACATCGTCAGGAAAAATAACAATTTTAGTACTCTTGGTATGTTATTCCTCTTCACTGCTTGTGACTAAAGAGTAAAATAAATGTTATTGAATAACTCGCTAAAATCAGGGGTACAATCAGCACCGTGAGAAAACCCACTGTGCTCAAAACTATTTTACAAAAAAAATAAAGTCATTAATCTGCTGATTCAATTGTGAATCCTATAGACAAACACACTTATATTGGTGTATGGGGTTAATGTGTTTAATGTGTCATGAACCCATGGAGCAGACAGAATCTCCTATCGGCACGCCAAGGCAGATATTGTATGATCTCAATAAGCGGTCACCTACACGCATTCCCCCGCTATTCTGACCCTACGCATTTCCACAACCAAATTTAATCAGGGGTCTGTTATAGATTAGATTAAGCTGACTGTCATGTAGTTCATTCATCAGTACATAGTTGTTTGTAAATGCACGGGAGCGTGCTCGCATTTGGTATCAGCGGCACGCTTACACTGGGACTGAGAGTTGTTATAGATGATACTCCTCCCCCTCGCTGAGGCCGAGCCCCCATGCCAGCCAATCAGAGCCGCGGACGTCACTAGTGACGTGCGGCCGCTCTGAGCCCGACGGCCATGTGATCCGCCCGACCAGTCGCTACTGCCTCCAGCGACGCCTGTGCTCGTATGATCGTATCGCTGCAGGGAACACCTACTCAGACATCACTCGTCATTGAGGGAGAGTGCCCCAATGTCAGGGCAGTAATGACGCTATACAGCAAAAGCTTGTGTCCTGACAGCCTAAGTCAGTGCGTGATAAACATCATGCTGACCTATCACTAATTGGTATGGTTCACTGAAGCTGTGACACTGTCCAATCAGCTACTGAGTGCCTGAGCGCGCATGCTCGCACAGCTCCGAGCTGCGCGTTTGCGCACACGCTCTCCTCTCTCCAGCTCTTGCTGTAGTAGTTTAGGAGTAGGAAAAAACGGGACCCGTTTTTCCTACTCCTAAACTACTACAAACTGACAGCAAACTTCGTTTGGCTGTGATGTGGACCTGGCTGCAGCTTCCCAAGCTTTGTTGACACCTCCTTGGTGTCCATCATCCGAGGTGAGCGGAATTGTCTCACCGACCAATTTTATCACTATTGTACCCGATCCAGATTTGCGGCGCTGTGTTCTTCTTTTTTCTACCCTACCCAGCTCTTGCTGTGACGCTGTCCATAGCTGATTGGACAGTGTCACAGCGAGAGCTGAAGAGTGAGAGCGCGCATGCTCACACAGCTCCGAGCTGTGCGCGTGCGCACATGCTTTCCTCTGTTCAGCTCTCGCTGTGACGCTGTCCGTTGCTGATTGGACAGTGTCACAGCAATGTTACGCTACCCCTTGCCACTTACACGCCACAGTTCAGGGGGTTATTAAAATATCGGGCGCCAAATATTACGGCAGCGATATCTAAATAACGGAGGAAGATAGGAATTTTTTTTTAAGTGCCCCAGGGTTTGTACAGCCCTGCCCACTACATGCTGCACAAGTATAGGAACAGTATGGGCAGGTGAAAGGTTCACTTTAATAACACAATAATAATTGAATATGTGATAATTGCAATAGCTGTTTTAAAGTCAGGATGAAAGCACACACATATGTGAGGAGCTACATAATTGATGGGGGAATTGACTCACATTCAAGGAATCAAGATAGTAATCCACTATGTTATATCATTTGTTTTGTTACCATATAATGTGTGTATACAGTATTTATAATATACATATTGGTGACCATCTAAAAACATGTACACAAGATCTAAATAAAACATGTATAATTGAGCTGGTCATTCAGTCCATCAGGTTGCATACTGGCCATTCTAGAGATCCACTGTGCCTCCTTTCTCATGATCAAGTTGTCCCAATCGCCACCTCTTTTTGGTGGACGTACCCCTTCAATTGCTTGGAAGCGTAAGCATTCAGCTTTACCTTGGTGTTTCTCGAGTACATGTTTTGAAATAGGGGTATCTGTTTTGCTTGCAATATCCCCCACATAGTCCCTAATACTGCAGCTAAATTATCGGATAGTCTTCCCCACATAATTTATTGGGCATGGGCAAGTAATCAGATATACAATGCTCATCGTTCTACAATTCACAAAGTCCCGGATATCATATTCCACTTAAGTTGCCACACATCGAAAAAGTTTTCTTTTTTGGATAAAACTACAAGCTCTGCAGCTCCCACATTTGTGCGTGCCCGGTATCTTCCGATCCAACCATGTTCCCACTAGTGACACAGATTCAAAATAGCTATGGATCACCCTGTCAAGAATATTTTTTCCCCTTTTTTTTTTTTTTTTTTTTTCATCACATTTGTTTTTATTGAGTTTTTCAAATCGAACATACAAGTAAGCAGGAACTAAGCTTACTTACAAAACTTAACATAGTAAAAATAGAAATAAATTTACATAACTTAACATAACAAAGGTATCAGTACAATATCATAGCTTTGTGTACAATAAATCATTATGAACAATAAAACAATATGTAAGGGAATACATCAGGGAGTCTCAATGGTATTTTTGCACAATAATATATGGTTTGTATGTGTGAATATCCATAAATCTAGTGTATCGCATTACAATACTGGCTGGAGGTCCAAACATCCCACATGTTATCAAATGAGCTTTTTTTATTTAAGGAAGAGGCGATCATAGATTCAAACCAGCAGTTGTTGTTTATTCCCTGAATAATTTCTGACAAGGATGGGATTTTATTGGTTTTCCAGTATTTTGCTATTTTGAATCTAGTCACTATAATAGTGTGTAGGATAACTGCTCTGTGAGTGCGATCATACTTGTCGGCACCAATTGCCAACAAGCATAATGGGGCATCTAGGATAATTGGGTAACCACATATATTTGACAGAAAACGACCCATTTTTCTCCACACTTCCAGGATATGTGGACACTTCCACCAGATGTGCAACATAGTGCCTGTATTACTACATCTCCAACACTCTTTTGATTCTTCGTAAAATTTATGAAGTTTCTCCGGGGTGAGGTACCATCTATACAAGAGTTTTCTGGCTGTTTCAATATGATTAGTACATCTGGAGATCGATGAGACAGCATAGAAGGCCGAGTTCCATTGATCTTCAGATATAGTGACCTCAAGATCATGTTCCCACTTTTGTTTGTATATATGCAAGTCATTTGGGAAGGAGTTTAGTAAAAATTTATAACATTGGGAGATATTACCTCTGGAGGATGAGTTATTTGCTAACCATTTGCTTAATTTGGATTCTGATGTTGGGAGAGGTTTGGGTATGGATGTCAGTGCATGCCTAATTTGTAGATATTTATAAAAGTCATGTTTCTGAATATTGTACATTTGGGCCAGAGTTTGGAAGGGTATCAGGATGTCATTTTCCCATAAATCAGACATGAGGAGTAATCCATTAGCCATCCAAGTAGAGATGTCAAGATCTGGAATGAGAGCCATCAGTAGTGCAATACTAGATTTCTCATAATCCGTAGAATACAGGCTATGTTTAATAACTAGGTGGTGCCATAACTCCGTGATTGCCCTTATTGTAGGATGTGTGGACCTCATATGGTTCCCAAATAAAGAGGAAGCAGATAGGGATATTGCTAATGAGTGCCTTCCCAATACAGATGATTCAATGGAAACCCAATGTTTAGAAGCATCCTGTGACCATAACGATTTTAATTGGTCAAATATAGCGGCTCTATAGTATTGTAATAGAGTGGGGCATCCCAATCCCCCCTCACGCATGGGTCTGTAAAGAATATCTGCTTTAACTCTTGATTTGGTTTTCCCCCATACGAATCTCATTAAGATGGATTGCAGTTTATTTATGAAAGCGTTTGTCACAAATATGGGAACATTCCTAAAAGTGTATAGAATCTTAGGAAGAGTTAACATTTTGATGGCAGCTATTCTACCTAACCAAGAAACACCGTGGTGTTTATAGTTATGTAGGTCCTCAATGATTTTCTTGTGGAGAGGAATATAATTTTGGTCAAACAATTTTGAGACTGGAAATGTTAGATTAACCCCTAGATAAGGCAGGGCGTCTTCCACCCATTTGAAGGGGAATGATGCTTTAAGTTGTGCTACCATTTTCTGGGAAAGCCCCATATTCAGAATTTGTGACTTAGAAGTGTTTATTTTGTAGTAAGACGCATTACTAAATTCTGATAAAACTTTACTTATTTCTGGAAGGGATGTGGTTGGGGAAGAGCATATTATTATTACATCATCCGCGAACAGACCTATACGGTGTTCCTTTTTCCCTATTGTGATTCCAGAAATTGAACTAGAAGACCTTATTTTCTCAGCCAGAGGTTCCATTAAAAGCGCAAAAATTAAAGGGGACATGGGACATCCCTGTCTAGTTCCATTTGTAATGTCAAAGCGTGAGGATAAAAATCCGGCTGAGTATACGGAGGCGGAAGGACCGGAGTATAGAGCTAAAATGGCTTTCCCAAACGGGCCCACTATTCCTATTTTATCCAGAACCGACTCTAGATAACCCCAATGGATCCTATCAAAGGCCTTCTCTGCATCTAATGATAGGAGCAGAGAAGGGGTGTTATGCGTTTCTGCATAGTGAAGGATGTTGATTAGTCTTCTAGTTCCATCTACCGTTTGTCTATTTTTAATAAATCCTACTTGATCAATATTGATTAGAGAAGGAAGGATATCGACCAGCCTGTTGGCCAACACTTTTGAATATATTTTCAAATCGCAATTTAGCAAAGAAATTGGTCTAAAATTTTCGGGTCTGTCAGGAGATTTACCTGGTTTCGGGAGGGTAATTATTAGTGCTTGTAGCATTTCTTTAGGAAAACGACCTGAAATAGTGGCCTGATTGAACATTGATACTAGGTGAGGGGCTATAATCTGAGAGAACTGTTTATAATATTCGTTTGTTAGACCGTCTGGTCCGGGAGATTTATTAATCTTGAGTTGTTTAATGACATTTTGTACCTCTGATAATGTGAATTGTGCATTAAGGAGTGTCATTTGATCACTCGAGATCGACGGTAAATTGACCGAATCTAGAAAGCCATCTATAAGTTGCTGCGTAGGTTGTTTGGTGAGAGGATCTTTGTTTAAATTGTATAAATGACCATAATATTCAGCAAAGGCTTCAGCTATCCCCTGTGGGTTTAAGATTTTATCCCCAGATGGTTTAAAAATATAGGGTATTTTAGCCTTCAATGTTTTGTTTTTAAATTTGTTAGCTAACATCTTCCCAGCCTTATTACCCTGCCAGTAATAGATCATTCTGCTCCTTCTCAGGGCGTATTCACACTTGTGATATAACAATTGGTGAAGTTGTGTTCTTAATTGTTTTAATTCGATTGTTAGACCTCTCGTGGTTCTCTTTTTATTAAGATCTTCTAATTTCTTAATTTTAAGCAACAATTCTTCTGTTTTAGCTAATCTTATTTTCTTTGCTGTTGCCGCAATTTTGATAAGGTGACCTCTGATTACTGCTTTGTGTGCGCACCAGTTGTTAAAGGTGGACGTGTCATCCGGTTTATTAGTTTCGAAAAAGTCAGTCAACGCTTTGTTTATCTGTGCATTGTATTCCTCTTTGTTTAGTAAGGAGTTGTTTATGCGCCAGGGGGAGGTGGGAACTCGATTATATTGCTCATTAATAGAGATAGAGACTGGGGCGTGGTCCGACCAAGTGATTGTCCCGATGCTAGGGTTGATCACACGCTGGAGTAACCATTGGTCAGCAATAATAAAGTCAATTCTAGAATAGCATTTGTGGGGGTGAGAGAAAAAAGTATAATCTCTTTCTGAGGCATTACAAGTTCTCCATGTGTCATAGAGATTTCCCCTGAATAAAATGTTATAGATATCTGTGTTTTTTTCTTTTGGTTTGCTCCTACTCTTGTCTAATTGAGGAATCAGTACTTTATTGAAGTCCCCACATAGTATTAGGGAACCAAATTTATTATTCTCAATTCGTTTAAGTAGACGTTTGAGAAATCTGCCTTGATGCTTATTAGGAGCGTATAATGAGACCAAGGTGTATTTCTCATTGTTAATAAGGCACTGTATGATTACAAACCTATCACATTTATCATAAGTTACTTGTATAAGTTGAAAGGCCACAGAATTTTTGATAGCAATCAACGTCCCCTTTTTCTTGCCTGAGTTTGGGGTACAAAAAATATGGGGGAACTGTGCATTTTTAAGCCTGTGGATGTCTTTCTCCAAGAGGTGTGTCTCTTGTGCACATAACACATCACATTTCAGCATTTTACACTCTTTCCACATGAGAGAGCGTTTGAATGGACTATTAAGGCCCTTCACATTCAAAGATGATATTTTAAAGACCATTATACCCTAAGAAAGATCGATACTGTGTACTCTTGTAGCATACCTGATCTCTAAATATCTCCCCTACGTGAGTAATATTATGTGAGTGAGGACCGCTCATCTCCGTTATTCCCCAACAAGAAAGACTATATGTACATAACGCATTTTTCTTATCAATCAGTAGTGATACCTTGTAACATAAAAACCTGAGAACACATATGAAAATATGTTCAAATATATCTAGCCAACTCCTTGTAAAGGTAGTTGGCCTCATGGGGGGGGGGGAAGAGACACAACACGTGTAACATAAGTGCCTTCCTAGCCCACATGGTTATTTAAAGGCACAGTACAACCTGCAGCAATAAGATTATCAAAAAGAAAAAAAAAGGATATCAGACAACACCGTGAGTTCCTTATTCTGGATTCAACAGGGAGTCCAAAATTCTTGCTGGGTCATTCTCCTCTATATTCAATCAGATTGAATTCAGGGATTCTTAGGAGATCCAACCTGTGTCCATTCCTGGGATAATACCGGTGGTTTCTTTTTCGCCATCATTTGATGATCTCGAGGCTGAAAGTCGGGAAACCATTTTGCTAGAAGAGACGCTGCTTCTTTGGGTGTGTGAAGGACATGGGTGGCTCCATTTTTCGTGATGAGGAGCTTGACCGGGTAACCCCATTTATAGGGAATTTCTTGGTCACGTAGATGCTTTGTGAAAGGCGCAAATTCTCTTCTGCGATTCATCGTGGTTGGTGATAAATCTGCGTACAACGAG
Organism: Rhinoderma darwinii; assembly: GCF_050947455.1. NCBI lineage: Eukaryota > Metazoa > Chordata > Amphibia > Anura > Rhinodermatidae > Rhinoderma > Rhinoderma darwinii. Next base: position 62,596,914 of record NC_134699.1, read on the forward strand.
ATGCCCACAAACCGCTCAGGGATGTCGTTATTTTTAAACGCCGACTTCAAGATGGCCTCTTTTGTTTGATAAAAATGGATTCTTGCCAGAACATCTCTCGGCGTTGTTTGCGGTAGATGTTTGGGTTTTGGCAATCTGTGTACTCTATCAATCATCAAATCTCTTTGATCCGCCTCTGGGATTAAAGCAGAAAAATAATCAATCAGGAACTCTCTGAGCTGCGCTGGCATGATGGATTCCGGTATACCGCGGAAACGAATGTTGTTCCTTCTGGAGCGGTCTTCCAAGTCAGCCAATTTTAATTTTACTGCTAGCATGTCTTCATCTGTCTCATTTTGAGCGTCCACTAAAGTATTAAAAGCAGAGGAAAATTCATCCATTTTTGTTTCAAGATGAGCTGTGCGATCACCAATATCTCTAATGTCCTTAGACAGTGTGGTAAAGGCAGTTTGGAAATCGTTTTGCATGGATGTCCTTAATTCTGACAATAGACTCCTCATATTAGATAAGGTGATGGCTGATTCCTCAGACGGGCTGCTTTCCCTAGATTTCCCCAGATTGGGCAGACTAGGAGGGAGAGAGACTGACCTGAAATCCAGTGCATACAGCTTGTCTGGTGTGCTTGAAGTTCCTTCCACACTTGGACTGCCTGCTGTGCACTGTGCTGCCTGGGAGAGGATAGGAGCTCCTAGGACCGGAGCGTTTTCCTGCAGAGTGTGGCCGGCGCCATTTTGTGAGTTTCCCGCCGGGGGATAGAAGGACGTGAGTTTAACCGGGGCAGCCGGTTTAGATCTTCCTCTCACCATCCCTGCTGCTTTGTGGCTACTTCAGGAGTCTCCAGGTATATTTTTGTGTCGGTATCCGACCTTTAAGGGTGGTTATGAGCCGCTTTATCTGAGGCTAGGAGAGGAGCTCAGACTTATGTGACTGCTCTCCTCGGCATCCGGACACGCCCCCCTTTCCCCTTTTGAACATGATAGAGGGTCTCCTGTCTGCTTTGTTCCTATCTGCGCTGAGGATGCGCCAATACCTCGTAAGAATCTCTATAACCTCTGATTGTTTTGAAACAAAGGCGCCGATCAGTCTTGTGATGGGGCCTCCTCTCTTTTCTTGGGCACCAATAAATGAGATCTTTCTGATCCTCTCGCAACCTCACATGCTCTGTCCACTATATTTTTGAGAATTCCTCTCTCCTTAAATCTCTTTCCCAAATCATGGGACGGTGTCTCAAAGTCTTCTACAGTGCTGCAGTTACGACGAACCCTAAAGAACAGACCCCTCGGAATCCCACACTTAAAAGGATATGAATGACAGCTATCCCATTGTAGGAAACTGTTTGTAGTCATGTTCTTACGGTGGAACTTGGTCCATATTGTGCCTTCCACTGTTTTTATGATCTTCAAATCCATGAAGGATAGTGAAACCTCACTAAGCTCACTGGAGAAACTCAGCCCCAATGCATTCTTATTAAGGGCTGAAACAAATGCATTAAACTCCTGTATTGACAAATTCCAAGGCAACAGCACATCATCAATGTACCTAATCCATAGGCCCACCAATGATGTCCATTTTTAAAAATGGTCTCCAAAGACCACAGTCTCCCCCCACCAGCCGAGTTACAAATTGGCATACGTAGGGGCTGCTGGACTCCCCGTAGCCGTACCCCGCTGCCGGTAGAAAATGTGGTCTTCGAAGATAATTTTTTTTATTTCCAACACAAAACGTAGTAAGTTTAAATCAAGGTCGCTATGAGCCATATGTTGAATGCCCCTGGACCTCACAAAATAGCCCACTGCTTGGCAACCCAGTCCATGAGGTATGGAGGAGTATAACATCTCCACATCCAGACTAGGCAACATGGTACCTGGTTCCAAGACAATCCCATCAATGCGCTTAAGCACATCAGTAGTGTCTCAGACATTAGATGTTAAGCCCAAGACAAATGGGCGCAGGACTACATCCACATATTTGCTTAAATTATGGGTCAAGTTATTAATGCCTGATACAATTGGCCTTCCATGAAGTAGGGGATACCCCTTGTGGATCTTTGGTAATCTGTAGTAGCATGCCAGGATGGGAAACTGTCGAAGGAGGAAGCTAAATTCACTAGCACTAATATGATCTTTGCTTTTGGCACCTTGTAGGATATCCAAAATCTCTGCCTTGTACAATTGGGTGGGATTGCTCATAAGGATCTTATAACAGTCAGGAACCAACAAAATGTCCTCACACAAAATGGTTTGGTCATTAAGGACTCAACAGACCAGATCATTAAGGGGTTAAGTTGACAATCCACACCAGCACAGAGGTGGTGTCTCTGTCTACATACTCTAGGACCCAAGAGATCTGGTCAAAGGGAGTAGCAATCCTGTGCTCCTCGCCTTCTCTGCAAAAAAGCGAAGGACTAATTCAGCTTTCGAATGTGGGGCTATGACACTGGGCCTGGCTGCCTCTTGAAGTCCTCCTCGCCATTATCCCATCAGGCAATTGGTTCAGTTGAACTTAGGAAGATGATTAAAGGGTGCCCGCGTAGGTATCATATGATGAGCAGGGCTGGGTAAGATGTAGCTCTTCACCTGTCATGATGTATACCGGTCTCCGCTGTTCACGTGCGGCACTTCACACACTGAATTCTGCCTCCTTCCTGTGTCCCCTCCAACTCTTTACCCAGAAACCAATTTCTCTATGGCAGTACCGTCTAATACAGGTTACAACTACAGCACACAGTAGAGAGGTTATTTTACCATAAAAAAATGAACAAAAAATTTTCAAAAAAGTATTTTAAAAAAAAATTGTGATTTTGTGATTCTTCTGGAAATTTTTTAAGTAATTACATTTTTTTTTTCTTTTTATTATATACTGCAGTTTTGACTTTGACCACTAGTGCACACATTTTTCTCCTTTCTTGAGACGCCTGTCTCATTTTCCCACATTCAGGAAATAACAGGATTTTGCCAAATAACTGGGACTCCTGTATTATCAGAGAAAGCTGATATAGTATACAGCACAAGTTTATAAAAACATTTTCTATCTTTGCCGGGAAATGATGCTGCGGTCTACAACGATCCTGTATTCTCTGCTGTATCTTTGTATTTGGCTTTCTCACGCCACATCATGCACATTCGGTAGGTTTTTTTTTTTTTCTTTATGCTGTTTATTAGCTTTCATTTTCATGGAACAAAGGAGCTTGTTGTGTCCTAACCTGTTTCACTGAGAACAGATCCATACCAGACTTATCTGTACAGAGCTGAGTATCTATATACACATAGCATTTGTTTTTGTTTTTTACAATTATTGGAATTTAACTGCATAAAAAATATTTAACACTATGTGATTTTTCAAATTTACATTTTCTTTTTTATGAAGCCTTAAACTAGAATTGACATTTGTGTTCACAACATTCTACCGTTTATTTTCATATATAACATGGCCTAGTTAGGGAGATTAAGCAAAGAGGCGAAAGCTTCAGATCTGATTGGGGGGTATTAGGGTTTTTCATAGTTTATATCTTTATTTTATTTTTATTTTATATTATTTGTTTTATCTTCATGTTTTTTCTTTATGTTTTGTTACATTTCCTCGAGAAGGTCAGAAAAGAAAAGGATGTAATATTTTTTATCATAGTTGCCAGGACCAGTAGAAGTAGCGTGGTCATTAAGGGGTTGAAGCAGGTGAGAGATCCAGCTGGTTCTCCCTGGTTCTGTCAAACCGGCTGTTGAAGTCACAGCCGCTTCAAAGAACCTTAAAGGCCACTGTCCCACCCAGCTTACAGTACGTATTTAGGTTGGCTTCTCCCACCTCCCCCTGTGGCCGCCCCTATAATACTCCGTAATGCACCGCATTTGTCAGTACTGCCTCTGTTATGATGTCAAAAACTGACAGGCTATGGTAGGAGGGCAGGGAAAGAATAGAAAATAATGTAAGCAATGACAGACAGGAGGTGGTGCAGGGAACATACTCTGCTGTTCATACAAAGGGGAGTGAAAAGGTGAATTGGCTGCGTCTCTAATATTTTTTGAGCCCCACCACAAATGAAAACTGGTAACTCACTGTCCCTGTTGCCCTGCCCCAGCAGGTTCCTAATTGTCCCTCTTGTCCCCTTACCACCAGGACCTCACTATCCTTGCTGGCCTCCCCCAAATACACACAGTGTGGATCCAATAAAGTTCTGGTTCTTGGTTCATTTGCTGTATATATGTACTGAGCTTTGTTCAGGTGCTATATATGTACTGAGCTTGGTTCCGGTGCTGCATTTATGTACTGAGCTTTGTTCTGGTGCTGTATATACATACACTGATCTTTGTTCTGGTGCTGTATATATGTACTGAGCTTGGTTCTGGTGCTGTATATAAGTACTGAGCATGGTTATGGTGCTGTATATATGTAGTGAGCTTGGTTTTGATGTTATGTAGTGAGCTTGGTTTTGGTGCTGTATATATGTAAACTAAAAAAATGGGTTAATTAAATTTAATAGGAATCCCAAAAAATGCAGTGAATATACTGCATGTTGCCGTCTCAAGAAAGAGTAGGATATATAGAAAAATAAAAAGAACGGAACTCCAGAAACATTACAGGCACTCTTTGGAATAAAGGAATTATCTATATTTATTTATTATTTAAGATATTAGATATTTATTTATAGAAAAAGGGGAAGAAATATTTTTTCCCAAAATAATTTTAAACATGACTAGTTAATTAGAAACTCCACCTGGCCAGGTTATATAAAATATATGCATAGACTCAATTTCTATTGCAATAAAATATATCAATATATCCCCCTCTATGCATGAGCTGTATCATTCACCAGTTTTGTTAATATATTAGAGAAGGTTCAATATATATAAATTGCCCGTTCAATGAGTTTTAACAAATTACAGGAAGGACTAATAGGAGCTTATTCAATGAACCCAGCAGATCTGTCCTCTTTTTTCCAAAAATCGCTGGACTTGATTCACACTTGCAGCCTTAGTATATAGATGTTAAGTCATGGATCAGTGCAGTCTGTTCATTGCAGACAATGGTAATATATAGAGAGTGGTATAACTACTCAACCAATGACCATTTTTTACTCATCCGCTCATAGATTCTGATTTCACAGTGAAATGCCAGAGCTGCACAGTAAAGCGCTTTTGGTTGTTCCTTTGCTTAGTCCTGTTTTTTAAAGCAGGGGAAGAGTCCTTAAACGATAGGTGATAACCGTTCTGTTCTTGACTGGGCCCGTTCTAAGCCATCACCTCATGTTCCCATTCGCTAAAGCTGATTCCCATGTGGATTCACACGTACATCAATCCAGTCTCCGCGATCGTTCCCATCTGCATCAGGATTTCACCTCAAAGTATTTACCGTTGGAAAACAGACCTTTCGGAGGAGACAGAAATACGGAGGAGACACAAATCCAAACGTTATGCGGCCAGGAAGGTCAATCTAAGAACGTATTGTGCTGCTTCTCATGTGGCATTCGACACCGCCTGAGAGTGCAAGGCAGGATTGACACCCCTACCTACAACCTTGATTATTTCAGCTGACGCGTTTCATCCCTATTCGGGATTTCCTCAGAGCTATTCAGGTAGTACAGAGTAATGCGGCATCTTTATAGTGCCGTGCTTAAAGGGAACATATCCCAACCTTATAATAGGTCATTTAAATGATTTTACAGCGAAAATGAATCCATTTCTAAATAAGTATATATATATATATATTTCTCCAAAATAATTACAAAAAATTTGTCAAGCAATTCTAATCTTGAAAGAGAGAGTACATTTGTATAAAGAAAAGTGTAAGAATCATATACTGTATCTTTTTCCCTGCGATTTATAAATAACAAGGGGTGTCACTCTCTTAAAACAAAAAATAATTAAAAAAATATAAATATAATAATAAAAAAAAAAAACATACAGTGAAGGTCTTCTTCAGGGTGGCAGGGAGTTAGTCCGAGGCCAAAAATAGACAATAGGACCGGGTCCCCAGCCAGGAGCAGACCCGACATTCTACTAAACAGCCTAGAGATAACAACATTTTGAAACTTGACTGTATCTTAATTAACCCTTTCACGTCGCAGATCTGTAGATCTACGTCGGGAAAGGGTCTTTATAGATGGCGCCCGCTTAGAAGCAGAGCGGGCGCCATTGCCTCCGGGTCTCTGCTGTGTTGCACAGCAGGGACCCAACAGCAATGCATGAGATCAGAAAAATTTCTGATCATAAGCATTTAACCACTCAGATGCCGGTGTGAGATGTGACCACCGGCATCTGGTGGGTTTTTTCTGCCCCTTTTGCTACGCGGCAGGAGCCAGTGTACTCCTACAGCAGCTGGGAGCCTTCTGAACGCTCCCATGCCTGCTATAGGAAGATTGCTATTGATACCTGCCTGTGGTATCCCCACGTCCGAAAATGAACGAACTATAAAAATATAAAAACACTTATCCAATACGGTGAACGTTGTAGCGGGAGAAAAGGTCAAAATGGCCGAATCGTTGTTTTTTGCCACTTCAACCCCTAAAAAAATGGAAGAAAAAGTGATCAAATTGCCCGACATCCCCCAAATGGTATCATTAGATATGGCGGATGATACCAGACGTGGTATAAAGCCCCCGGCGTGGAAGATGATACCAGGTGTGGCAGATGACAGCAGACGTGGCAGATGACAGCAGACGTGGCAGATGATACACACAACTCCAACTAAAGTCTAGGTACAGGAGACAATACAGCAGCAGCATACAAGGTACGGGAACAATGGGATCAGGCACCATTTGCAATACGAACATGGGTAGACAGCAACAACGCTCAGCCAAGGAGAGGAAGGGCGTAAACCCCCTTGGGGTAATACCTAATTTTTTATAGGCTTCTAGACTCTGAATGTCCCATTTTCGTCATTGATGGCTGAGGGTTAATTTTCTATGATTTTTGAAAAGACCAAATAAATCTCTATTTGAGTTCTCTGTTTTTTTATTGATCTCACAGTTAAGGAATTCAGTAATATGTGAATCAACCTCCGCAACGAAACAGTAAGCCATTGTAGGAAAGAGAAACAGAAGGAAAAAAAACAAATATTATTATTGGAGAGGGACACCACTAATTATCCAAGCGAAAAAAAGAGTATGTTCTCACAGATAGAAAAAAAAGGGGGGTGACCTCCGCTATCATATATAAACTAAAAAAAAGGGGTTAATTAAATCTAATAGGGAACCCCAAAAATTCAGTAAATATACTACACGGTGCCGTCTCAAGAAAGAGTAGGATATACAGAAAAACAAAGAGAATGGAACGCCAGAAATATTACAGGCACTCTTTGGAATAAAGGAATTATCTATATTTATTTATTATTTAAATTATTAGATATTTATAGAAAAAGGGGAAGAAATATTTTTTACAAAAGAGTATCAAGTCCGGAGTCAGCGCAGCGTCTAGCAGGACATTTCCCAGCACTTGCTTCCCTCTGCTGACAAGCTTTATGGAGATGCTGATTTCATTTTCCAGCAGGACTTGGCACCTGCACACACTGGCAAAAATACCAATACCTGGTGTAATAATCACAGTATCACTGCGCTTGTCCAGCAAACTCACCTGACCTAAACCCCATAGATAATCTACCGGGTATTGTCAAGAGGAAGGTGAGACACCAGACCCAAGAATGCAGACGAGCTGAAGGCCGATATCAAAGCAACCTGGGCTTCCATAACACCTCAGCAGTGCCACAGGCTGATCGCTTCCATGCCACGCCGCATTGATAACATCTCAGCAGTGCCACAGGATGATCGCCTCCATGCCACGCCGCACTGATAACACCTCAGCAGTGCCACAGGATGATCGCCTCCATGCCACGCCGCACTGATTTCACCTCAGCAGTGCCACAGGATGATCGCCACCATGCCACGCCGCACTGATAACTCGTCAGCAGTGCCACAGGATGATCGCCTACATGCCACGCCGCCAGTGGCGGATTATCATTAGGGCGGTTCAGGCGGCCGCCCGGGGCCCAAGGCTCCCAGGGGGCCCATTACCGCCCGAACCCCCTCATGCCCAGTGGCGTCGCTAGCACCGGAGGGAGCCCCGGTGCCAGGACCGCACCTGTCATGAGGTGAGGGAAGCTTCGCTCCTACTTAGCAGCCACAGTCTGTGCTGCTTTACAAGCTCCCCTCCAGCCCCCTTCCCTACTCTAAACATCTCTCCTGCTGCTAGCTGTCGGGACATGGGTGTAATGACGGGGTAGGGAGACAGACAGGTGAGCCCTAATCTACCCGCCACTCAGTCCCTGCCTACTTGCACGGCCCGTCCTAGGCGACGGCGTACAACTGGGCGACGGTCCCTACGCTTAATATGTGCACTACAGACAAACAGACAAGCGTACACAGAAGCTGAGGGAAATGGGGCAGTTGCCCACGGCAACACCGTGAGCAACAAGAGTAGTGAACAAGCCGAGTCAAACCAGGAGTGTACGAGGTACCAAATGCAGAGCAGGAGAGTAGTCAGTAAAGCCAGGGTCAATATGAAGCAGAGGTCAATAGTACAAGCAGCAGCAGAGCCAGGAAACAGGCAGAATCACAGGCAAAGGAGGAGCAGGAAATGAAGGTATAAATAGACAGAGGGCGGGAGCTAGCTCCGTCTGGCCAGGCTGTGATAGGCTCTCCCACGTCTCAGCCTCCCAGCCCGAGTGGTAGATGATCGAGTCACTCTATCAGACTTAGGAGCAGGTGCAGACTGATTAACCACGGGCGTCGACACAGAAGCTGTGTCTGGCAGATCCTTTACAGTACCCCCCCTTTTATGAGGGGCCACTTTCTAGGTGGACCTGGCTTATTGGGGAACCGAAGATGGAACCTCCTGAGCAATACCCCAGCGTGAACATCCCGGGCGGGTACCCAAGTCCTCTCCTCAGGCCCGTATCCTCTCCAATGGACAAGGTACTGGAGGGAGCCTTGGACCATCCTGCTGTCCACAATTTTGGCCACCTCGAATTCTACCCCTTCAGGGGTGAGAACAGGGACCGGAGGTTTCCTCAAGGTAGCCAAGGACGGGGAGCAGCGTTTCAGGAGGGAGGCATGAAACACGTGTATTTGAAAAGACGGGGGTAACTCCAGTCGGAAGGAAACAGGGTTAAGGACTTCAATGACCTTGTACGGCCCTATATACCGGGGAGCTAATTTTTTGGACGGGACTTTAAGGCGCAAATTTTTTGAAGACAGCCACACCAGATCCCTGACCACAAACAAGGGGTTAGCCGAACGTCTTCTATCTGCCTGAGTCTTTTGTATGCTCTGGGACGCCTCTAGGTTCTTCTGAACCTGGGCCCAGACTGTGCACAGTTCCCGATGAACGACATCTACCTCGGGATTGTTGGAACCACCAGGTGAAACGGAAGAGAACCGTGGATTAAACCCAAAATTACAGAAAAAGGGGGAGACCCCTGACGAGTTACTGACCAGGTTATTAAGGGAAAATTCAGCGAGGGAAATGAAGGAGACCCAATCATATTGACAGTCAGAGATAAAACACCTTAAATATTGTTCCAGAGACTGATTAGTCCTCTCAGTTTGGCCATTAGTTTCAGGATGGAAGGCCGAGGAGAAGGACAGATCAATCTCCAACTTTTTACAGAAAGCTCTCCAAAACAATGAAACAAATTGTACCCCTCTGTCAGAAATTATATTGACAGGAACCCCATGGAGACGCAGGATGTGTTTGACAAACAAGGTAGATAACGTCTTAGCATTGGGTAGTTTCTTGAGGGGCACAAAGTGGCACATCTTACTGAAGCGGTCTACTACAACCCACACCACCGACTTGCCTTGAGGTGGAGGCAGATCGGTGATAAAATCCATGGAGATATGGGTCCAAGGTCTCTGGGGAATGGGCAAAGAACATAGTAAGCCCGCTGGTCGGGATCTGGGAGTCTTGGACCTAGCACAAATTTCACAAGCGGCGACGTAGGCCTTAACGTCATTAGGCAACCCAGGCCACCAATAGTTTCTGGCAAAGAGGTGCTTGGTACCCAGGATGCCTGGATGACCAGATAGTGCAGAGTCATGATTTTCCCTGAGTACCCTTAGCCGGAATTGCAGGGGAACAAACAGCTTGTTCTCAGGAAGGTTCCCGGGAGCTGAACCTTGATCAGCCGCAATTTCGGAGACTAAGTCAGAATAGTACTCCTCAACGGGTCTCTTACCCTGACGTAAGATCTCCAGCTGACTCTCGGCAAAGGCAGTCTTGTCAGTCTCGTCATATATGAGCCCGAGAGCAGAAAAAAAAGATCAACAGAGGAAAGTTCAGGGGCGTCAGTAGCCAAGGAGAACGCCCATTCTTGGGGCTCGTCCTGGAGCCGGGACATAATTATACCCACTCGCTGGCTCTCAGAACCTGAGGAGTGGGGCCTTAGACGGAAATAGAGCCTACAACTCTCCCGAAAGGAGAAAAAAGTCTTCCAGTCCCCTGAGAACCGGTCAGGCAACTTGAGGTGGGGTTCAAGAGGTGAGGTGGGGGGGGGGCACTACCAGGGTAGCAACATGCTGGTTGTCCCTCTGAGCCAGGGCTTGGACCTGTAGGGAGAGGCCCTGCATTTGCTGAGCCAGGGTCTCAAGGGGCTCCATAGTAGTGTCAGGGACCAGGGTAGAAAAGGTATATGGGCCTGTGATTATGTCATTACGGGGTAGAGAGACAGACAGGTGAGGCCTAATCTACCCGCCACTCAGTCCCTGCCTACTTGCATGGCCCGTGCTAGGCGACGGCGTACAACTGGGCGACGGTCCCTACGCTCAATATGTGCACGACAGACAAACAGACAAGGGTACACAGAAGCTGAGGGAAATGGGGCAGTTGCCCACGGCAACACCGTGAGCAACAAGAGTAGTGAACAAGCCGAGTCAAACCAGGAGTGTACGAGGTACCAAACGCAGAGCAGGAGAGTAGTCAGTAAAGCCAGGGTCAATATGAAGCAGAGGTCAATAGTACAAGCAGCAGCAGCAGAGCCAGGAAACAGGCAGAATCACAGGCAAAGGAGGAGCAGGAAATGAAGGTATAAATAGATAGAGGGCGTGAGCTAGCTCCGTCTGGCCAGGCTGTGATAGGCTCTCCCACTTCTCAGCCTCCCAGCCCGAGTGGTAGATGATCGAGTCACTCTATCAAACTTAGGAGCAGGTGCAGACTGATTAACCACGGGCGTTGACACAGAAGCTGTGTCTGGCAGATCCTTTACAATGGGGAGGGGAGACTGTCGGCGGGCTCTGTGTCGGGCTGTGAGCAGGAGAGGAGCTGCAGTGAAGACTCACAAATATCCTACATAAAAGGTAAGTGCATGTGTGTTTACAATGTGTTTAATGTGCATATTCATGTGTGTTTAATGTGCATATTCATGTGTGTTTAATGTGCATATTCATGTGTGTTTAATGTGCATATTCATGTGTGTTTACAAGGTGTACTTTATGTGTATAATGTGCATACTTTGTGTACTTTGTGTATAATGTGCATACTTTGTGTACTGTGTGTATAATGTGCATACTTTGTGTACTTTGTGTATAATGTGCATACTTTGTGTATAATGTGCATACTTTGTGTACTTTGTGTATAATGTGCCTACTTTGTGTACTTTGTGTATAATGTGCCTACTTTGTGTATAACGTGCCTACTTTGTGTACTTTGTGCATACTGTGCGTACTTTGTGCATAATGTGCATACTTTGTGCATACTGTGCGTACTTTGTGCATAATGTGCGTACTTTGTGCATAATGTGCGTACTTTGTGCATAATGTGTGTACTTTGTGTATAATGTGCCTACTTTGTGTACTGTGTGTATAATGTGCATACTTTGTGTACTTTGTGTATAATGTGCATACTTTGTGTATAATGTGCATACTTTGTGTACTTTGTGTATAATGTGCCTACTTTGTGTACTTTGTGTATAATGTGCCTACTTTGTGTATAACGTGCCTACTTTGTGTACTTTGTGCATACTGTGCGTACTTTGTGCATAATGTGCGTACTTTGTGCATAATGTGCGTACTTTGTGCATAATGTGTGTACTTTGTGCATAATGTGCGTACTTTGTGCATACTGTGCGTACTTTGTGCATAATGTGCGTACTTTGTGCATAATGTGCGTACTTTGTGCATAATGTGAGTACTTTGTGCATAATGTGCGTACTTTGTGTTCTGTGCGTACTTTGTGCATACTGTGCGTACTTTGTGCATAATGTGCGTACTTTGTGCATAATGTGCGTACTTTGTGCATAATGTGCGTATTTTGTGCATAATGTGCGTACTTTGTGTACTGTGCGTACTTTGTGAATACTCTGCGTACTTTGTGCATAATGTGCGTACTTTGTGCATAATGCGCGTACTTTGTGCATAATGCGCGTACTTTGTGCATAATGTGCGTACTTTGTGCATACTGTGCGTACTTTGTGTGTCTGTGATAGAGATAGAGTGTATATATACATACATATGTATAGTGTGTGTATGTATGTATTATATATATATATATATATATTTCTGCAGCAATTCCGCAGAAACTAGCAGAAATTCTGCTACAGAAAAAAAGCACCATTTCCTGTGGTTTTTACTGCAGTTAGTGGTGCGTATTTTGCTGCGTTTTTCTCAATCTTGGGGGATGGTGACGTCTCCTCTGAAAAAATGCAGCAATATAGTCACTTTTCGCAGCAGGAATTGACATGCTGCAGTACTAGAAATACGCACCGCAGGACAAAATGTCTGGTCGGAAATTTTACGCAGCGTCAGGATGAGATTTGGTAAATCTCACTCACTTTGCCGCTACTGTATTCTGCGTATTTTCCGGGCGGAAAATACGCAGCAATTCCGTTAAGTGTGGACAAGCCCTAATATAGTAGCAGCAGAGTAGATTAGATGTGAACAATTCTCATCACACGCTGCGTAAATGATAAACGGGAAATAAAAAGCTCAGAAATTGACCTGCGGTGCGTTTTTTTATTCCGCAGCTTGTCAATTGTATTTACGTAAATGCTGCTCATTTGTTTCGGGTTTTCCCCATTTAACTCAATGGGGAGGTAAAACCTGCAACAGATAACAGATGTCTTGTAACGCAATTTAGAAAAAATAAAAATCTTATACTTGCCCACAATTCTGTTTCTTCGTCCGGGCCGGCCTCCTAGGATGACGTTTCACCCCATGTGACCGCTGCAGCCAATCACAGGCCAATCACAGGCTGCAGCAGTCATATGTGATAAAATGTCATCCCAGGGCTGCAGCGACGCTGTGTAGCACTATATACAAGGGGGGGGGAGCGCTGTGTGGCACTATATACAAGGGGGAGTGCTGTGTGGCTCTATCTATAGGGGGCTGTGTGACGCTCTCTACAGGGGGTTGTGTGTGTGGCGCTATCTACAGGGGTGTGTGTGTGTGTGTGTGTGTGTGTGTGTGTAGCTCTATCTACAGGGGTGTGTGTGTGTGTGTGTGTGTGTGTGTGTGTGGCTTTATCTACAGGGGTGTGTGTGTGTGTGTGTGTGTGTGTGTGTGTGTGTGTGTGTGTGTGTGGCTTTATCTACAGGGGGGTGTGTGTGTGTGGCGCTGTCTGCAGGGGGGTGTGTGTGGCTTTATCTACAGGGGGTGTGTGTGTGTGTGGCGCTGTCTATATGGGGGGTTGATAGGAAATAGAAAACACAGCGCCACATAGTGTAGATTACCCAGGAAAATGAGGTACAATATCCAAATATCCAAATTGGTGCTCACCTAGGGTAAGAGGACGGCGGACAATTGAGAGAACAGTTGCTGCGGCTGCCAGGACTCAGCGCCGGTGTTCCAGGGAAAAGCGCAGAGGATATGCTGATAATGCAGAAAAAAAAGAGTCTCCAAGGGCGCTGCTGCACTAAGAACGCAATAGGCATGAAAGATGGATAATATACAGGATGATTTATTGAAAACAAGAGGCTACGTGTTTCAATGCCGCACCGGCATCTTCATCAGGCCATAACAGAAGCATGTCAACTGCACTGTTTAAATACAAACTCAACACTGAAAAAACCCGCCAATGTGACCGGGGTCAGAGTGCTCGGATGACGTCACAAATGAAGGATTGGAATAAAATGCAACTATAAACACAAGGCAGTAAATGGTTAATGCAATCAGCGGTCAGACCTTGGACAGCAGTATAATGAAACATACGCAACTATATCAAAGAAAACACATAGCAAAAAAAATAACACGTTGTGCAAAAAAATACAAATGGATATTAAATGTTGAAATACTCAATTGTGTAGGAGCAATATAAATAAGAAAACTTAAAAAAGGAGAGATCAAAATATCCAGGAAAATAAAAGGATACGGCCATAAAAAAATGCATTAAAATGGAAACATCCAAAAGGATGCTAAAAAATGACAGCATCCAAATAGATGCAGAAGAAAATCAAAATGAAATTAAAAGCATCCAAACGTATGCTGAAAGTAATAGCATCCAAAAGGATGCACGGGTAACATCAATATGGATGCTAAAATGACAGCGCACATATGAATATAAAGACGGGCATCAATTTACATGTGTACTCCAAAGGAGATAGCAAAGTGTAATACAATGAAATAAATTACCATTATTAAAATATAATATACATTTGAATTAGTACAATACAGTAAGTAATTAAATAAGCTGTATATATAAAAACGAGATAAAAGAGCAGCAAGTGCGTATAAACCAGAAAACATTATAACACGTATACGGTTAGACAATCAAATAACTGGGTTGGTGATGGACATTAAAAATGAGGAATATGGAGTAAAAATAAGGATATCAGGAAGAAAAAATGAGCGGAGAGGGAGTGACAATGATAATCTTATATAAAAAGTATTACTCTAGGGAAGATTTTTAATCAAATAACGGTCACTCCCATCGAACAGATTCCACTGAATGTTGCCAATAGATTTAGCAAGCTTAAGCAACGTGAAAACTATTGGATTTTTAAATTGAGGACTCTCCAACCATATGGTTTGAATGATCTTTCTGAATCTTCCCTAGAGTAATACTGACTATTGATATCACGATAATGTTCCCTAGAGGCTGTTTGTTATCCATCCCATAGGAATTTCTTTGCTCGTTCGATTGAGTCGATTTTTCCCCCCATTAGCCATTTTTTTGCAGTTCCTAGCTCCATGCATGTCTTTGAATTCGTTGAGTTCTTAATTCCGGTTATTCCAATTTTGCATCTTTTCGGCATTTATATAAGATTATCATTGTCACTCCCTCTCCGCTATTTTTTCATCCTGATATCCTTATTTTTACTCCATATTCCTCATTTTTAATGTCCATCACCAACTCAGTTATTTGATTGTCTAACCGTATACGTGTTATAATGTTTTCTGGTTTATACGCACTTGCTGCTCTTTTATCTCGTTTTTATATATACAGCTTATTTAATTACTTACTGTATTGTACTAATTCAAATGTATATTATATTTTAATAATGGTAATTTATTTCATTGTATTACACTTTGCTATCTCCTTTGGAGTACACATGTAAATTGATGCCCGTCTTTATATTCATATGTGCGCTGTCATTTTAGCATCCATATTGATGTTACCCGTGCATCCTTTTGGATGCTATTACTTTCAGCATACGTTTGGATGCTTTTAATTTCATTTTGATTTTCTTCTGCATCTATTTGGATGCTGTCATTTTTTAGCATCCTTTTGGATGTTTCCATTTTAATGCATTTTTTTATGGCCGTATCCTTTTATTTTCCTGGATATTTTGATCTCTCTTTTTTTAAGTTTTCTTATTTATATTGCTCCTACACAATTGAGTATTTCAACATTTAATATCCATTTGTATTTTTTTGCACAACGTGTTATTTTTTTTGCTATGTGTTTTCTTTGATATAGTTGCGTATGTTTCATTATACTGCTGTCCAAGGTCTGACCGCTGATTGCATTAACCATTTACTGCCTTGTGTTTATAGTTGCATTTTATTCCAATCCTTCATTTGTGACGTCATCCGAGCACTCTGACCCCGGTCACATTGGCGGGTTTTTTCAGCGTTCAGTTTGTATTTAAACAGTGCAGTTGACATGCTTCTGTTATGGCCTGATGAAGATGCCGGTGCGTCATTGAAACGCGTAGCCTCTTGTTTTCAATAAATCATCCTGTATATTATCCATCTTTCATGCCTATTGCGTTCTTAGTGCAGCAGCGCCCTTGGAGACTCTTTTTTTTCTGCATTATCAGCATATATGGGGGGTTGGCGCTGTGTCCCTGCACAGTGTGATACTGTCAGTATGTAGGGACACATCCCTGTGAAAGGGGAATCGTAACACCCATTTGTTAATGCTTGTGCAAAAAGGTAGTGTTAGCAATAGTTACGGCACGGCAGGGTGGCGGTGGAGAAGGGGGGCCCAAGTTTGGGTAACAGCCCAGGGCACATGGTCTTCTTAATCCGCCACTGCACGCTGCATTGATAACACCTCAGCAGTGCCACAGGCTGATTGCCTCCATGCCACGCCGCACTGATGCAGTAATTCATGCAGAGTCAGAGCCCCAACGAAGTATTGAGGGCATATACTATACATACTTCTCAGTAGGACGACATTTTGGTATTAAAAATAATTTTTGAAATTGGGCTTATATAATATTCCAATCAATATTAAAAGAAAGAGATGCTGTAAATAGATCACTCTGTGTGTAATTAATCTATAGAATATATGAGAGACACTTTTTTAATTGAATTGCTGAAATAAATTAACTTTTTGATGATATTCTAATTCATTGAGAAGGACTAGTATGTGCTGAACTTTGTTATGGAGCTGTATATATGTACTGAGCTTGGTTCTGGAGCTGTATACTAGTATGTAATGAGCTTTGTTCTGGTGCTGTATATATGTAATGAGATTTGTTCTGGTGCTGTGTATATCTATGATCTTGGTTCTGGTGATGTATATATGTAATGAGCTTTGTTCTTGTGTTGTATACATGTAATGAGCTTGGTTCTGGAGCTGTATATATGTACATGAGCTTGGTTCTGGAGCTGTATATATGTACTGAGCTTGGTTCTGGAGATGTATATATGTACTGAGCTTTGTTCTGGTGCTGTATACATGTATTGAGCTTTGTTCTGGTGCTGTATACATGTATTGAGCTTTGTTCTGGAGCTGTATATATGTACTGAGCTTGGTTCTGGAGCTGTATATATTGTGAGGGTTTAGCATCAGGAGAGGTTGGTACAGCGGTTTCTTTGTAGCCAGAGACAGGGACACCATGCATTAAAAGTCATAATAGCGCTTTTGCCTGTGTTTTTATTCTTGTCAAAGAAACAGCCTCTTGTACAACAAGGCAAAATACTAAATAAATCCTGCTCGTCTGAGCACTAACTAAACAAGATATTATCTAACTATACCAAGTGCCTTCCTACCAGGCACTGGACACAAAGTAACACAGGTCTTTACTCACATAGAATACAGGCTACTCCAGCCTTAGTAGTCTCCAGTCTGAGTCAGGGGTGAGACTCACACACACTGTGTCTGCACCTTTTTATACACAGGCTACAGGTGCAGCTAATTGAGCAGCAGCCTTGTCCTACAAACAGAGATGGACTAGGGATTGGGGAACCCGCCCTGCTCTTCTCCAATCCAACTCCAGGCCCTTTTTCCGGCTTTTCCTTAAGCCGAGATTGGAAAGCTAGAGCTTTCTATTGCAAGAACTACTCATTCCCTGGAGCCTAGGATACATATGACAGGATTCTAGGGGAAATGTACCTTCCCTCAATGACTTTACCTGTCACTGTCTCACATACCCTCTTCCTCTGTTCGAGCCCGTGGGATCGGACACATTTAGCTACAAGGCAGTGTGTCCTAGACAAAGCGTCAGCATTGCCCTGCAGTTTTCCTGCTCTGTGTTCCACAGTATATTTGAAGTTCTGCAAAGTAAGAAACCACCGTGTAACTCTTGCATTTCTCTCTTTAGCTTGACACATCCACGTAAGAGGAGAGTGGTCTGTAACCAACCTAAACCGACGACCCAATAAATAATATCTCAGGGACTCAAGTGCCCACTTAATTGCCAAGCACTCCCGTTCAACTATGCTATAGTTTTTCTCAGCCGGGGTAAGTTTTCTGCTCAAATAGGTCACAAGATGTTCCTCACCACCCACCTCTTGTGACAGAACTGCTCCGAGCCCCACATTAGAAGCATCAGTTTGGACAACAAACTCCTTTTTGAAGTCAGGAGTGACTAAGACTGGTTGGTTACACAGGGCCAGTTTCAACTCTTGAAAGGCGCATTCAGCCTTCGTGTCCCACTTGACCATGACACACTTACTTCCCTTGGTAAGATCTGTCAGGGGCGCTGCTGTGCTGGCAAAGTTTGGAATGAGCCTGCGGTAATAACCTACAATTCCTAGAAAAGCTCTGACCTGCTTTTTGGTTGAGGGCTGGGGCCAGTTTTGGATAGCCTCAACTTTGTTGACCTGTGGCTTTATCACCCCTCTCCCAATTATGTACCCCAGATACCGTGCTTCCTCCAAGCCTAAGGAACATTTCTTTGGGTTTGCTGTTAACCCTGCGGCTCTGAGGGAGTTTAGTACTGCTTGTACTTTTGGTAAGTGGCTTTCCCAATTATCACTAAAGATTATAATGTCGTCCAGATATGCTGAAGCATACCGACGATGGGGTTTGAGGACTATGTCCATTAACCTTTGAAAGGTCGCTGGAGCCCCATGTAGCCCAAATGGTAAACAAATATATTGAAACAGACCATCCGGGGTGATGAACGCAGTTTTCTCTTTGGCGCCCTCCGTGAGGGGTACTTGCCAATAGCGATTAATTTGCTGCTGTTCTTTTAAGGCCAGTCTGTGGCCTTCACCCAGCAGAATATTGGTTTTAGCCTGTGCACGCATGGCTTCCTCATGCACCATTCGCTGAGTCGCGCTGGCTTCTTGCAGAGCTGTGCTTATCTTCCCCTGGTTGATATTAGCCTGAATCAGCTGTTTAAGTATTTCATCCATTTTAACAGTCTCTTTTAGCCCTGTTGCCGCCTTCACCCAAGACATACAGTTCCAAGCACTCTCAGGGAGAAAAAATTGTGTTGTTGCCCCTAGCAACGATTTTCCACTTGGAGCAGCAAAAGTCCTTTTAAATAGGTGTATGTCTCTTTAAGACCGCGCCCGTATTCTACACCATATGTGAGGGTTTAGCATCAGGAGAGGTTGGTACAGCGGTTTCTTTGTAGCCAGAGACAGGGACACCGTGCATTAAAAGTCATAACAGGGCTTTTGCCTGTGTTTTTATTCTTGTCAAAGAAACAGCCTCTTGTACAACAAGGCAAAATACAAAATAAATCCTGCTCGTCTGAGCACTAACTAAACAAGATATTATCTAACTATACCAAGTGCCTTCCTACCAGGCACTGGACACAAAGTAACACAGGTCTTTACTCACATAGAATACAGGCTACTCCAGCCTTAGTAGTCTCCAGTCTGAGTCAGGGGTGAGACTCACACACACTGTGTCTGCACCTTTTTATACACAGGCTACAGGTGCAGCTAATTGAGCAGCAGCCTTGTCCTACAAACAGAGATGGACTAGGGATTGGGGAACCCGCCCTGCTCTTCTCCAATCCAACTCCAGGCCCTTTTTCCGGCTTTTCCTTAAGCCGAGATTGGAAAGCTAGAGCTTTCTATTGCAAGAACTACTCATTCCCTGGAGCCTAGGATACATATGACAGGATTCTAGGGGAAATGTACCTTCCCTCAATGACTTTACCTGTCACTGTCTCACATACCCTCTTCCTCTGTTCGAGCCCGTGGGATCGGACACATTTAGCTACAAGGCAGTGTGTCCTAGACAAAGCGTCAGCATTGCCCTGCAGTTTTCCTGCTCTGTGTTCCACAGTATATTTGAAGTTCTGCAAAGTAAGAAACCACCGTGTAACTCTTGCATTTCTCTCTTTAGCTTGACACATCCACGTAAGAGGAGAGTGGTCTGTAACCAACCTAAACCGACGACCCAATAAATAATATCTCAGGGACTCAAGTGCCCACTTAATTGCCAAGCACTCCCGTTCAACTATGCTATAGTTTTTCTCAGCCGGGGTAAGTTTTCTGCTCAAATAGGTCACAAGATGTTCCTCACCACCCACCTCTTGTGACAGAACTGCTCCGAGCCCCACATTAGAAGCATCAGTTTGGACAACAAACTCCTTTTTGAAGTCAGGAGTGACTAAGACTGGTTGGTTACACAGGGCCAGTTTCAACTCTTGAAAGGCGCATTCAGCCTTCGTGTCCCACTTGACCATGACACACTTACTTCCCTTGGTAAGATCTGTCAGGGGCGCTGCTGTGCTGGCAAAGTTTGGAATGAGCCTGCGGTAATAACCTACAATTCCTAGAAAAGCTCTGACCTGCTTTTTGGTTGAGGGCTGGGGCCAGTTTTGGATAGCCTCAACTTTGTTGACCTGTGGCTTTATCACCCCTCTCCCAATTATGTACCCCAGATACCGTGCTTCCTCCAAGCCTAAGGAACATTTCTTTGGGTTTGCGGTTAACCCTGCGGCTCTGAGGGAGTTTAGTACTGCTTGTACTTTTGGTAAGTGGCTTTCCCAATTATCACTAAAGATTATAATGTCGTCCAGATATGCTGAAGCATACCGACGATGGGGTTTGAGGACTATGTCCATTAACCTTTGAAAGGTCGCTGGAGCCCCATGTAGCCCAAATGGTAAACAAATATATTGAAACAGACCATCCGGGGTGATGAACGCAGTTTTCTCTTTGGCGCCCTCCGTGAGGGGTACTTGCCAATAGCGATTAATTTGCTGCTGTTCTTTTAAGGCCAGTCTGTGGCCTTCACCCAGCAGAATATTGGTTTTAGCCTGTGCACGCATGGCTTCCTCATGCACCATTCGCTGAGTCGCGCTGGCTTCTTGCAGAGCTGTGCTTATCTTCCCCTGGTTGATATTAGCCTGAATCAGCTGTTTAAGTATTTCATCCATTTTAACAGTCTCTTTTAGCCCTGTTGCCGCCTTCACCCAAGACATACAGTTCCAAGCACTCTCAGGGAGAAAAAATTGTGTTGTTGCCCCTAGCAACGATTTTCCACTTGGAGCAGCAAAAGTCCTTTTAAATAGGTGTATGTCTCTTTAAGACCGCGCCCGTATTCTACACCATATGTGAGGGTTTAGCATCAGGAGAGGTTGGTACAGCGGTTTCTTTGTAGCCAGAGACAGGGACACCGTGCATTAAAAGTCATAACAGGGCTTTTGCCTGTGTTTTTATTCTTGTCAAAGAAACAGCCTCTTGTACAACAAGGCAAAATACAAAATAAATCCTGCTCGTCTGAGCACTAACTAAACAAGATATTATCTAACTATACCAAGTGCCTTCCTACCAGGCACTGGACACAAAGTAACACAGGTCTTTACTGACATAGAATACAGGCTACTCCAGCCTTAGTAGTCTCCAGTCTGAGTCAGGGGTGAGACTCACACACACTGTGTCTGCACCTTTTTATACACAGGCTACAGGTGCAGCTAATTGAGCAGCAGCCTTGTCCTACAAACAGAGATGGACTAGGGATTGGGGAACCCGCCCTGCTCTTCTCCAATACAACTCCAGGCCCTTTTTCCGGCTTTTCCTTAAGCCGAGATTGGAAAGCTAGAGCTTTCTATTGCAAGAACTACTCATTCCCTGGAGCCTAGGATACATATGACAGGATTCTAGGGGAAATGTACCTTCCCTCAATGACTTTACCTGTCACTGTCTCACATACCCTCTTCCTCTGTTCGAGCCCGTGGGATCGGACACATTTAGCTACAAGGCAGTGTGTCCTAGACAAAGCGTCAGCATTGCCCTGCAGTTTTCCTGCTCTGTGTTCCACAGTATATTTGAAGTTCTGCAAAGTAAGAAACCACCGTGTAACTCTTGCATTTCTCTCTTTAGCTTGACACATCCACGTAAGAGGAGAGTGGTCTGTAACCAACCTAAACCGACGACCCAATAAATAATATCTCAGGGACTCAAGTGCCCACTTAATTGCCAAGCACTCCCGTTCAACTATGCTATAGTTTTTCTCAGCCGGGGTAAGTTTTCTGCTCAAATAGGTCACAAGATGTTCCTCACCACCCACCTCTTGTGACAGAACTGCTCCGAGCCCCACATTAGAAGCATCAGTTTGGACAACAAACTCCTTTTTGAAGTCAGGAGTGACTAAGACTGGTTGGTTACACAGGGCCAGTTTCAACTCTTGAAAGGCGCATTCAGCCTTCGTGTCCCACTTGACCATGACACACTTACTTCCCTTGGTAAGATCTGTCAGGGGCGCTGCTGTGCTGGCAAAGTTTGGAATGAGCCTGCGGTAATAACCTACAATTCCTAGAAAAGCTCTGACCTGCTTTTTGGTTGAGGGCTGGGGCCAGTTTTGGATAGCCTCAACTTTGTTGACCTGTGGCTTTATCACCCCTCTCCCAATTATGTACCCCAGATACCGTGCTTCCTCCAAGCCTAAGGAACATTTCTTTGGGTTTGCTGTTAACCCTGCGGCTCTGAGGGAGTTTAGTACTGCTTGTACTTTTGGTAAGTGGCTTTCCCAATTATCACTAAAGATTATAATGTTGTCCAGATATGCTGAAGCATACCGACGATGGGGTTTGAGGACTATGTCCATTAACCTTTGAAAGGTCGCTGGAGCCCCATGTAGCCCAAATGGTAAACAAATATATTGAAACAGACCATCCGGGGTGATGAACGCAGTTTTCTCTTTGGCGCCCTCCGTGAGGGGTACTTGCGAATAGCGATTAATTTGCTGCTGTTCTTTTAAGGCCAGTCTGTGGCCTTCACCCAGCAGAATATTGGTTTCAGCCTGTGCACGCATGGCTTCCTCATGCACCATTCGCTGAGTCGCGCTGGCTTCTTGCAGAGCTGTGCTTATCTTCCCCTGGTTGATATTAGCATGAATCAGCTGTTTAAGTATTTCATCCATTTTAACAGTCTCTTTTAGCCCTGTTGCCGCCTTCACCCAAGACATACACTTCCAAGCACTCTCAGGGAGAAAAAATTGTGTTGTTGCCCCTAGCAACGATTTTCCACTTGGAGCAGCAAAAGTCCTTTTAAATAGGTGTATGTCTCTTTAAGACCGCGCCCGTATTCTACACCATATGTGAGGGTTTAGCATCAGGAGAGGTTGGTACAGCGGTTTCTTTGTAGCCAGAGACAGGGACACCGTGCATTAAAAGTCATAACAGGGCTTTTGCCTGTGTTTTTATTCTTGTCAAAGAAACAGCCTCTTGTACAACAAGGCAAAATACAAAATAAATCCTGCTCGTCTGAGCACTAACTAAACAAGATATTATCTAACTATACCAAGTGCCTTCCTACCAGGCACTGGACACAAAGTAACACAGGTCTTTACTCACATAGAATACAGGCTACTCCAACCTTAGTAGTCTCCAGTCTGAGTCAGGGGTGAGACTCCCACACACTGTGTCTGCACCTTTTTATACACAGGCTACAGGTGCAGCTAATTGAGCAGCAGCCTTGTCCTACAAACAGAGATGGACTAGGGATTGGGGAACCCGCCCTGCTCTTCTCCAATCCAACTCCAGGCCCTTTTTCCGGCTTTTCCTTAAGCCGAGATTGGAAAGCTAGAGCTTTCTATTGCAAGAACTACTCATTCCCTGGAGCCTAGGATACATATGACAGGATTCTAGGGGAAATGTACCTTCCCTCAATGACTTTACCTGTCACTGTCTCACAATATGTACTGAGTATTGTGCCCGTGGTCGCTGACCGCCGGCACGTTATACTCACCGGCAGCCGCCACCACAGGATACAGAGCTTGCCAGCATCTAGCTCCTTGGAGACGCCAGCACACGCGGCTGCACTGTTCCTCTGTTTCCATAGTGTACAGCAGTGATCCCCAACCATTGGCTTGGGAGACACATATCGCTTTTCAACTCCCTGCATGTGGCTTCTCAGCTATTGGCAGCTCAAAATATTATTGTGCCCTAGTGGCACTTGACAGGTAATAGCATTACTAGATCATGATACAATTTTCAAAGACATATCACGGGCAGGTAACACTAGACTAAGAGCCACATAATTTGGTCATAACGTTTAAGGGGTTTTCCACATATGACAATTCCTTCCAGAAGGGTCTGTTGACAATAAGATGATCATAAAGTGTCCCCCTGCTGGCACCCCCAGCGATCATATGTAAATTATGGGGAAACCTGGCAATAAGTGTTCGATGTCCCTGCAGCGCCACTACAGGTGAAATTAAGTATTACACAATTCTTATTCATATCAATGGGACATTATTTTTAAACCATTTCCCACTCTGGCCAAGAGATGAGTTTCCTGAACATGGGACCCCCTTCTTATTTCCCTAATAGGGTGTATGAAAATGGGTTTTCTGAACTGGACAGACCCTTTAATAGAATTTTTTTTCGCAAGTTACAAAAGGATAAAGACCTCTACTATACAGTGTGGCAAAAAAGTGGGAAAACTGCTGCACAGAACTTTACCACTTCTCCCAGTGCATATCCTAACTAAATGAGCAGCGCACGCCTATGGTACTGAATGTATTGTACTATAGGTCTATAAGTAATGGATGAGTGTCAGACAGTATGTATGTGTGTGTAAATATATTCATAGCGTGGGAGCAGCCCACACAAGGTAAAAAAAAATAGGGTATTATTGTTATTTGGAATACATTTAGATTCTTGTTATATTGTTTTATTTAATTATTAGGTTAGAATTCATTTTATATGCAGTCTGCGCACATTTTTTTGGCCAAGCAAAGAACCTGTTAAAAATGTGAATTCAACTTCTCGGTTAAAGATTAATAAAACATGAATAGAATACTTATTACCAAAGATATCTGTTTGCGGTTAATGAATGATGACACTCTTGTTGACATTTAGAGGCAGCAATCCACCGCCCCACCCCCCCCCCCCCCCGGCCCTGGTATCAGCTGAGAAGTGGATACTATTGTACCCAGTCTAGGCAATGCTCTGTGAGATTTCTTCAACTGTTGTTGATGTATTCAGCTCACAGAGCATGGTCAAGACTGGATACAATTGAATCCACTTCTCCGCTGAGACTAGGACTAACTATGTACAGGTTTGCTGCTTCTGAATGTAAAAACAGTGCTCTCATTCACTGCCAGCAAGCAGAGATCTTTCAATTGAGGAGGAACAGAAACACAACGTACATTAGGAAGTTGTAGAACTTTTCATGTACACTGTGATTAAGCTTTATTTACCAAAAACTGTTGCCAGTCAGTAAATCATTCTGGCATGGCCTATTAGCCATATACCTATGTATGGTACACCTGGGGACTTTGCTAAGCCCCCAGCTGCCATGCTAATCAATTGGCACCCTGCAATTGCATTGTGGGGGCACTGACAGGGGTAGCCGGAAGCTCCCTAAGGGACATCTGGTTGCAATTTCAACAACCAGATCAGAAGATCCGGCCTTGGGCAGAGAGGGTGGGTGTTGGATGCCTGGGGCAGGTACCCCTTGTGCCCTCCCTATTATCCAGATTTGAGTGGAGGGAGTGGTATAGACCTTCAGAATGGATCTGGGACAATTATCATAATCATTTTACCATTTCAATCCTAAAGTTTGCAATTCACAATTATTCATATAAGATAACGCGACTTGTCTTTCATTTGTAGAAATTCACCAGGAGCCACCTACGGTGATGAATGTGCCACCAAGATCTCCAGTCCAATTCACCTGCCTGACTGATTACACCTGTAACATTAGCATCATATTTATACAAACGTATGACTCGACAGTCTTGATGATGCGGAACTCATCGTATTACAACATCCCCAACAATGACATTGAGTTTCAGGGAAATTTGACCAAATTTGCAATTACAATGAAGGTCAATTCATCAACTTATTACTACTGCGTGGCAAGAATGAATGGAAAACTATCTGATGTGAAATCAAATGGAACCCTAATAACTGTAAATGAAGGTAATTTATCCGGCATACGTCTTATTTTGTTTTAGTCAATTTGAGTATTTTTGCACATAAATATTCGCACCTGCCTTCAACTGCGTCTTCCTGGTCTTTGTGGATAATAGAGCAAGACTTCCCGGGTCCCAGATACATTATCACTCTGTCCTCTATGAGAGAAAAGTGGGCCGAATCCGCCAATATCGCCAGGATGGGCCTACGATCTATCCCCTACGAGAGAAAAGTGGGCCGAATCGGCTAATATTGCCAGAATGGGCCAATGATCTATCCCTTATGAGAGAATAGTGGGCCGAATCGGCCAATATTGCCAGAATGGGCCGATGATCTATCCCTTATGAGAGAAAAGTGGGCCGAATCTGCCAATATCGCTAGGATGGGCCAACGATCTATCCCATATGAGAGAAAAGTGGGCCGACGATCCCATGTGTATGGGGGCCCCTCAACGTCAGGGATTTTTCATCTCTCTAGGCCCGATCCAGTTGCGTCTGCAAGCGGCTATACCCACTGTCCATTGAAATAAACATGCCCATCGATGGTTCCGATGTGCAACAAAGTCCTAGTCCACATGTCCTAGTCCCCATGTCCTAGCTTAACAAGCATAGAGTATATTCAACTAGATTGTCATGGGCCCGCCAAAACCCAATGCACTTTGGTTTCCCTGATGCTGACACTGGCCCTGATAGTGAGACCTAATCTTTCACTCTAGCTTAGGGCCACGACCCCCTTTAAATTCCAATGTGTGCAATTAGACAGTTTATAATGGACCCCTGTGGTCCACCTTTAAACACAATTTAATTTTTAGATCCAAAAATTTGGATTTTGCTTTGGATGTGACTGGGAGTAAAATATAAATATACAAATATAATGTGTAAAAATAAGCAAAGTATATTGCAGATTTGTCATGAATATTATAACGTACATTGTCTGAAATGGTATTAATATGATTTTGGATTATTTTAGGTGCTGGCTTGACTGTCTCACGGCTTCTCTTCCTACCTCTTATTTCGCTGGTCTGCATCTATGTAAGTAGTGTTATTATGATATATTATAACACAACAGAAGATGATAAGATAGGAACTTGAGATTTCCGTGAGATGGTGAAAAAAGCTGAGAAAATTAATTGGAGGCTGGAGCATGAGAATGTCTGGGGGATTGACCTGGATATTCTCACTATATATATATACTATGTGACCTATACACAACTAATCGCATCATGTGATCCTCTTGTTCACCACACATGGAACAATCATCACATAAACCAACTAAAGAGAGAAATTCACGCACTCTGGCTAAGAATGTGAGAACTTCTTACATTTCCCCAAGGTCATTCCCACTATCCTCCCACTATGACAATTGTCAATTAGGCATTTTGGATTCAGGTGAGATTCAATATGTGCCCTCTGTGGACTCCACCCTTCCTTCATCTGACAAAACAGAAACGCGAACATGTATCCACAGGAAGTTGAAGTATTAAAATTGACTTGGGGATAGACATGGATATTGTCACCCTATAGAAACAATGTGATCTATACACATCATGTGATCCTCTTCATCACCACATTCTGAACAATCAATATATAAGCCAAATAATTAATTTCCAGCATTCTGATTTACTTATAATGAAAGAAATGCTGGCACCTCCCCCAGGACCTACCCCAGGTCATTCTCCCACTATGAGAATTGTCAATAAGTCAATGAACTCACCAAACGAAAAAGTTTTGCATTCAGGTGGGATTCAGTACTTGCGCAATGTGGTCTCCTCGTCTCCCCATTTCATAAAGCATTACATTACACATCTAGAATTAGATTTATTACTTAGTTCAATAGTAGATTTTTTTTTAGCCCGCTCCCCATCCATGATATATATATATATATATATATATACACAGTGAAGGAAATAAGTATTTGATCCCTTGCTGATTTTGTAAGTTTGCCCACTGTCAAAGACATGAACAGTCTAGAATTTTTAGGCTAGGTTAATTTTACCAGTGAGAGATAGATTATATTTTAAAAAAAACTGAAAATCACATTGTCAAAATTATATATATTTATTTGCATTGTGCACAGAGAAATAAGTATTTGATCCCTTTGGCAAACAAGACTTAATACTTGGTGGCAAAACCCTTGTTGGCAAGCACAGCAGTCAGACGTTTTTTGTAGTTGATGATGAGGTTTGCACACATGTTAGATGGAATTTTGGCCCACTCCTCTTTGCAGATCATCTGTAAATCATTAAGATTTCGAGGCTGTTGCTTGGCAACTCGGATCTTCAGCTCCCTCCATAAGTTTTCGATGGGATGAAGGTCTGGAGACTGGCTAGGCCACTCCATGACCTTAATGTGCTTCTTTTTGAGACACTCCTTTGTTGCCTTGGCTGTATGTTTCAGGTCATTGTCGTGCTGGAAGACCCAGCCACGAGCCTTTTTTAATGTCCTGGTGGAGGGAAGGAGGTTGTCACTCAGGCTTTGACGGTACATGGCTCCATCCATTCTCCCATTGATGCGGTGAAGTAGTCCTGTGCCCTTAGCAGAGAAACACCCCCATAACATAATGTTTCCACCTCCATGCTTGACAGTGGGGACGGTGTTCTTTGGGTCATAGGCAGCATTTCTCTTCCTCCAAACACGGCGAGTTGAGTTAATGCCAAAGAGCTCAATTTTAGTCTCATCTGACCACAGCACCTTCTCCCAATCACTCTCAGAATCATCCAGATATTCATTTGCAAACTTCAGACGGGCCTGTACATGTGCCTTCTTGAGCAGGGGGACCTTGCGGGCACTGCAGGATTTTAATCCATTACGGCGTAATGTGTTACCAATGGTTTTCTTGGTGACTGTGGTCCCAGCTGCCTTGAGATCATTAACAAGTTCCCCCCGTGTAGTTTTCGGCTGAGCTCTCGTCTTCCTCAGGATAAAGGATACCCCACGAGGTGAGATTTTGCATGGAGCCCCAGATCGATGTCGATTGACAGTCATTTTGTATGTCTTCCATTTTCTTACTATTGCACCAACAGTTAACTCCTTCTCACCCAGCGTCTTACTTATGGTTTTGTAGCCCATTCCAGCCTTGTGCAGGTCTATGATCTTGTCCCTGACATCCTTAGAAAGCTCTTTGGTCTTGCCCATGTTGTAGAGGTTAGAGTCGGACTGATTCATTGAGTCTGTGGACAGGAGTCTTTTATGCAGGTGACCATGTAAGACAGCTGTCTTTAATGCAGGCACCAAGTTGATTTGGAGCGTGTAACTGGTCTGGAGGAGGCTGAACTCTTAATGGTTGGTAGGGGATCAAATACTTATTTCTCTGTGCACAATGCAAATAAATATATATCATTTTGACTATGTGATTTTCTTTTTTTTTTTATAATCTATCTCTCACTGGTAAAATTAACCTAGCCTAAAAATTCTAGACTGTTCATGTCTTTGACAGTGGGCAAACTTACAAAATCAGCAAGGGATCAAATACTTATTTCCTTCACTGTATGTCATAGGCACTGAGGACTAGACAATTGAGGTGCCCATGTCATCACCTGTGAGAGGACAATTGTTGTTTGCTTTATAAAACTCTGATCCCTTCCATTCAATCAATAAGATTCTGCGATCAATACTGATCGTGACACCTATTGGTCTTAAAAAAAATAGGTAAAAGGCTCTCTTTATTAGTACTCCATCAGCCCTGAGATTGTGATTACCAGGGTTGATGGTTATACAGTATACTGACATTCTGCGACCAAACAAATGCCCCCAGGGCTGATCTGTGAGAATGTACAGACTGACCAATAGTGGGGAAAAAATATCCTTTTTATTTTTTTTTAAAGAAAAAAATGCTTTTTAATAAAAAAACAGATGTAAAAATACTAAATTCTTTGTACTCCAAAACGATGGCAAAAAAAATAAAATAAAAAAATATATATACTTTATCTATAAAGCTTAAAACAACTACGCCATTGCAATATAAAAAGGTTATTGGTGTCGGAAGGCAAAAACAAAACATTCTTCACATTTCATATACTTAAAGCAAATCATTATTATTATCACAGTCGGCAGATTTTGATTTTCTTATGGATTCCTTCAGCCTCATCTGTAAGGACGAAATGAATATATCTTAGTCATGTGGTCTCTTTAGATCTAAAAAAAAATAACGAAAAGAAGGAGGAGTTTAGAAATAAACTTTATGTTCACTCATAACAAGAAGCAGTTTAGAACAGGTCCAGGTTTAAGTTGTCCAGCTACACTGTGGGCCCCCTCAACCACTTCTGGCCACTTTTACATGAGTCGCACAATATATTTATAATAATATTTCCAAAAAGAATGCACCACCTAGTGGTTGAAAAACGAATTGCATGTAATCAAAAAGTTTTGTACAACTCAACATACACATAATACTACTTGTTGTGACTTTCAATGCTTTGAATACATGTAAAACTCTTCTTTTCTAGGTTGGAATATGATTTACATCGTGACCGTAGCATATTGAAGATCCAGAGTCTTGTTCAGTATGGCAACCCATGATTCATTTATAAAGGATTATATGTATATATTTTTTTTTTACTTCAAATCTATACTGATATGTTTTCCTAATCTCTTTTTTTTTATTTTTTATATTGTATTCTACTTTTATCAAATGATTATGGGGGCTACTCAAAACGACGAATTATTGACTTCTATGGGAGAGTGTAGGGGGCATGCTCTGTGTCATAGGTCACTGGTCAGAGAGGGGGGTATGGAGCTGTTCCTATTATTATTATCAATGGTGTGATTCTGGAATAAATTTACCTGTCCGGGCTACAGTGAGAGGTCCTCCTCCTCCTTGCCACCACTGTTGGTCAGTACATGCAATTAGTACATGCGGTCACACAACCAATTAAAGTCAAGGGCTCACTATTGAAGGACGCCCCTATAAGTCTCTTTGCCAGTTATAGTGGTTTCACTTCTATTTTGGATTGTGTTCTGCTGCCTGCAACCTGAACTGACCTGACCTGCTTTGACGTCGACTTGCCTGACTACACGTCTGGCTACTTCATGGTACCACATTCCTTATCTGTTTGACCACCATTACCGACCCCGGCTAGTCTGACTACGACTACCTGCATCATCATTTGCATGTACATGAACTCAGAGATACAAGGAGATCGAACACCAAAGGTGCCAGCTGAGTAGGGTACTTCGACCTGAACCGCAGTTGTGGCAAAGTGATGGCCCTATAGGTGAATTGTTCCAACCAATTTGATTATTTTCTTGGGTATTGAAGGAGCCAGATCATTTTAGATTCTAGGTTATCTGCCTCCATCTTTATAGGGTCTGTACTAATTTATAAGTTTAGGGGGTCTTTTCTGAGGTCTGTATTATTTTTAGAGGTCTCAGCCACTACCGAATGTACGGAGCAGTGCCTGGTAAGCAATGAGGAGGCATTGGATGCATGTGTGGTCACTCTACATAAAAGGGAATAAGAGATAATAAAAATATGACAACACATTATGGTCTAATAATTATGTCTGATATACAATACAATACTTACCAAGTCAAATGCAATTCAAATAAGCAGGATGCCAATGCCAAGTGCCAATGCCATATTGCCAGTCTGTATGTTTATTCCATGATTCTGAAGAGAGCGGAACATTATTTAAGAATTAGATGACGGTGCTGACAAATATATGTATCTAGTAGTAGGTTAAGCATTGGGATATACTCTAGAGCTACTTTACCACCGAATGAGAAGCCAACTGGACCCCTGCTATATCTTCTAGGTAAGTTTCATTTATGTGCTGCCAGATGGCGTTGTTTTGTGTTAACATGAAACATCCGGAGGTCAAAACATGGAAACAATGGGCTTCAATGTGAAAATATAAAACCAGGTCACATTTTGTGGAGGCCCCTTGTGGAATTAAGTCTCTGTGTTTAAATCTGATCTGGGCAACATCTGCATGTGACTATCGTTCCTCCCATATTTTCATGGGTTTCCTCGATGTGATCTGATTTTATCTCTGTACAAAGAGCATAGGCGCAACTTGTAGCTCCTGGGCCCCAATGCAGAATCTGTAACCTATCATGTGCCATGTATAATCTTAGATAGATAAAACTTGATTCATCCCCACATGGAAATTCATTTGTAGTTGTGACCCCCAATTAGAATGCATCTCATACATTAACAATTTAACAAAAATACAAAAACACGAATAATCGACATAATAACAACAATACAACATTTATACACATACCCTCCATTCCATCATGCCCAGTAAAACAATAAATATACACAATTTAACACTTTAATACGGACCTGTTATAAATTGTAATTGCCGCAGACATAAAAGATCGTCTAAGGCCCCATGCACACGACCGTAAAAAAAACTCTGTAATTGCGGACCGGCCCAGTTCTATTAGCCACGGACACCTTTCCGTATCGCTATGGAAGGGTGTCCGTGCCGTAGAACCGTGCCGGGAAATATGGAGAATGTCCTACTTTTCTTTTTTTGCGGCCGTGCTCCCATACTTTCTGGCCTGCGGGTGTCGGCGGCTGGCCGTGCCGGAAATCGTGGGCCGTGATTATGGGCACGGCCGTGTGCATGAGGCCTAAATCTTTCCCTTCTACAACTAAATTGTAGGAGTCGATGACTAAAACAACTTTGGTTACTGATCAAAATATAATACAACAGATGCGACTCTGCCGGCATAATTGCAATAATCTGCAGCACTATTATTATTCTTAATACCTCATCAAATAACGGCACAACACTACCCATGATAGATCTTCTCTTTTGATTCACCTTATTTAACTTATTCTTCTTCGCGTCCCTCATATTGACCCCCCCCCCCCGAACAGACTGCACTATAAAGAACACTCGCCACCACAGAGTTATAAAACATTACCATCAGCTTGTTACACACATTAAAAGAGCGCAAATTACGTAGAAAATACAACTGGCTCATTGCCTTTTTGTACACCTTTTCCGTGTTCTCAATCGAATCAAAATTTTGATCCAAATATATACCCAAAAATGTATAAGATGTAACCCTTTCCACCTCCTGATCAAAAATAGACCCTGGCACCACTGTCCCTGCTTTTCTCCGTAAGTCGATAACCATTTCTTTCGTTTTTCCTTTATTCAGGTCTAATCCATTTTCCAAACTCCAAATAACAAAAGCAGATATCAAATCCCCATATTCTTTTTCACAGCCCCCTTTACCGCCCCCATAATTACGGTATCATCAGAATACTTCTGTAGGCGACATCTTCCTGACTGATACCTAAAATCTGCTGTATGGATATAACGCAAATATAAATGGCGACAACACATTCCCCTGCGGTGCCCCAATATCACTAGTCTCCACCCGCGAAGTGCATGCTCCACTACGCACATACTGTGGGCGCCCCCTTAAGTAGTCAAATATCCAATTTGACACTCCACAATTAATATGCATTCTCTCAAAAAAACTAATTAATTCTGTGAGGTCTTATTAAATTAAAAACACTAGAAAAATAAAAAAAACATGACTAAGTATTAACCCGTTCACTTCAAACAAAGAGTGCGCCCTATGTAACAGATATAAAACCGCGTCGTCCACACCGATTCTTTTTTATATGCAAACTAGTATCTTCTTATGGGATGGGGAGACCTTTGGGCCCCATCAAGCACCAGGGCCCAGACTGCTACCTCTGCACCCCCTATAGCTACAACCCTGACAGAAAATGTATTCACATTAGTCCCAGTCCCTATTAGGGCTCGGCATTTAACTTCAGTATAACAGGCATTTTATGTACCTATTTTTTTTTTACATTTCATGTACACAGGAATCTATTTACAATCTATATGGGGTTCAGTGGTGAAAAACCTCTAATCTTTAATCATTGAGTCACTATAATAGTTTAAATTGAGCCAAAACATTACAGAGTATGTACATTTTTGCAACTATAAACTAACTATAAAGAAACTTTACAAATAGTTTTGATTAAAAATATTCTACCGTTTTCAGTATACAGCTCTTATGCAGATCTATGTGTATCCATGGTTATAGACTACAAACAGTCTACATTTAATTACATTTGAACCCCTTTTCTGGTGCTAGGTCATGCCACCCCTTCCCACCAGTACAGTAGGTTTTGCTGATTGTTTCCCTTCCATTATCCTTGAGATAATTTGTCACTACCTTATCGCTACCATGGAGAAGGAAATCCTGTACAGGTTTCTTAAGCGTTATTAGAAGAGGGGGTGGAGCCAACCTGAACTTGGCCCCTTATCTCCGCTGCACCGGCTGACTCTATAGTATGTACGACCTAGGATCAGACTACACAGGTTTCTTTGTAGTCTGTTACCATGGAAACACATATATCTGCATAGAAGCTGTATACGCAAAATGTTAGGAGGTTTTTAATAAAAACTATTTGCAAAGTTACTTATTTTTTATTTCTGATGCATTATAGACCCTTTAACATCATTTTAAAACTTTCTTGAATGACAGTGATTTTACTTAATCTCACTTTAAGAACAGTATGTTGTTCTTTTATCTCGCCATCTATGCCTTCTGCTTTTCCTGTGCAGGCATATAAATCGACATCTTCTTTACTCAGATTCTTCAGCGTTATTGTGAGATTCCGAATAGTACCAGATATATGTAAGCGACTGTGGTATACACTGTTCATCGAAAGAGATGCTATTTGCTTCGTTCCATTGTTAAGCAACATGTAGGATGAGGATTTACCCGGAGAAGGGCAGTCAATCTGGTTTGTTTCCTGAAAAGTCCCTGGCACAAAGATTAAAATATTAATTAATAAATAAAGTATACATTATAGCAATGGTCTCCAACCTCTGGCTTTCTAGCTGCTGCAAAACTGCAACTCCCACCATGTTCTGAAAGTCAGAGGATGTCAGGGCATGCTGGGAGTTGTAGTTTCACAACAACTGGAAAGCCACAGGTTGAGGGAATCTGCACTATATCATTACATTGTCCTGTAATTCTATAAATGATTTATTGATCTTGAAATGTATGATTTTTTTTTTATACTCCAATCACATGTAAAGCTGCATCAAAAGTACTGTTAGTTTTCTGTAGGTTCTCAGGCTGTATGAACTGGCATCTCACTGTACTTAAGTGTTAATTGCACTGATAACAATAGAATAGTCATCGTAGAAGAGAACTTGAAATCTCTGTGTCTTAGCATACCTGAAGTCTTCAAGGAGTTCATATCTAGAAGAGCAAGCGGAGAATTATTGTAATTTTTATGTCTGTTCATTATAACAACTCCATCCCTCTCCCCTCTATGACTGTGAATTATATATTTCTACTATGTATGCAAATTCAACCTGGCTGGCTCGCCAAATTTATATGATGTTTTATAACCCATTAGCACATTTATTTTTTATTTTTTTTGTGGGACAAGTTGTAGTTTTTAATGTCATCAGTTATTGTACCATATGATATGCTGGGAAACTTTGGAAAAATATTTTGTAGGGTGGAATAGGAACAAAAACAGCAATTTCCCCATTGTTTATTGGGTTTCATTTTAATGACATTCAATGTGTGGTAAAAATGACATGTTAACTTTATTCTTATTCACTACTTTTACAAAATAAAAATGTTGTAAAAAATTTTTTTGTTTTGCTATATTTAGAGACCCAAAACTTTTTTCATCGATTGAGCAGTGTGAGGGCTTGTATTTTGTGGGACGAGCTGCAGTTTTTATTGCGACCATTTTAGGGTACATGCGACTTTTTAATCACTTTTTAAATTTTTTGTGAGAGATGAAGTGACCAAAAATCAGCAATTCTGGCGTTCTTTCGGGTGTTCACCATGCGGGTTAAATGATGTTATATTGTAGTAGTTTGTACTTTTACGGACATGGCTATACCAATTATGTTTTTGTAATTTGCTTTTTACATTACTTTTGGGGAAAGGGGGAAAAGAAAAACTTTTTGAACTTTTAATTTAAAAAAACTTTATTTAACTGTTTTTTACTTTTTGTCAGTAGTCCCCCTAGATGAATTGAACCAGCGATCATTGGATCGCTTGTACAATGTACTGCAATACCAATGAATTGCATTATACTGTGTTTCTTACCAGGCTCCCATAAAGGGCTTAATAGAAGCACAAAGCTTGTAGACCTGGGGGCCCTCAGTAGGCCCCCGGGCTGCCATGACATCTACCTGCACCCAGCGATCGCGTTGCGGGTGTAGGGGTGATGGGCTGTCAGAGGGAACTCCCCCCTTTTTTAACAGCTTAGATGACATAGTCGCTATTCACCACGGCATGTCCAATCCCAGCAGTTAGATCAGGGTGTCAGCTGTAATACAACTGACTTCTGCAGATTATGGGGCAGGCTCAGCCCCTGAGCACGCTCCATACAACCACTCTCCCCCTACGATGTACAAATACTGTTTGTAGTCATAAAGGGGTTAATAGATTCTGTGGGTTTTCTGTCATGGTGTCGGTCATTTCACTGGACAAAATAACGCTGCTTGCTGTGCTAGTTTATCTGACTGATCCTCTAATACAGATATGAACATAACCTTACAATATAATGGCTCCCTAAGTGTGGGGATCATAAAATTTCAGCAACATACGTAAAAAACATTTTTGAAACAATTTTGGAAAATTATTTGAAAAACAATTTATTTTTTTACCTTTTTAAAAAAAAGAAATAAATTTAAATTTCTCCAACAATATAAAAATGTCTTAAAAAAAATAAAAAATAACTAACAACTTTTCCCAAGTCCTATGGCCTAAAAGTAGACTTACTTTTGGTGTTTGGCGAATAGCCTTAAAATAAAATCACAATAATCATTCTTAGAACTGTATTAGCGAATGCTCGTAAGACTGACGTCGTCATGTTTTTCTGACTACTGCTACCCTCTAGTGGTCATATGGTGGAAGTGGCAATCTGAGACTTAGCTGATGTAATTTTTTGACAGCTCAGTGTAGTGAATGAAGCTGATGATTTCACCGCCCACTCGATTATGAAGTGGGGAGTCAGAAGAGAAGAGTAACAGGGCTTGGTGAGAATTCATTTTATTTTTTTACACACCCACCAGGGTTTTTTAAAGCTTTGGAGGAGTGGGAAAAATGACACTCTAATAATGTTTTTAAATATACAATATAATATAAATGTTACCCCCACCCCCCGATTCACATTCAGGTCCTTTATTTTACCTTTCGTGTCTGTACACGTATATGAACTCATATTGTCTCCATGTATAGTCCATTTGAATTTTTCAAAAATGCCAGAAAATCCCAACGTGTAGGAAATGTTACTTGTCTCTATTGTCAGATTGAAAATTTGTGTCTGATGCCTCAAAAAATAGATTTCTCTAATGTCAATTTTCTCTGCAACGGAGCAGGAGATTGTGGCAGATTTTCCGACCTCAATGTTCCATTCATCTGGTGTTTGATTTATGTATGAATCTGACATCACTGAAATATCAATCAAATAATATTAGAAAATTACTTTATGCGCCATCTTTAATACACAATGACATGTACGATGCTCTTTGGAGGACCCGACAGGTCCATGTAAAACATGGATTTTAACAAAAACTGTGTAATACTTAATTTCCCCTGTGGTGTCGCTGCAGGGAAATGAAACACTTACTGCCAGGTCCATCGTGTTTCTCATTCTCAGCCGCAAGATGATGTACTTATCTGTTTTTAGATAGTTTGTATGTCTTTTGTCATTTCTTTTTCAGTCAGGATAACATTGCCCCTAGGGGAGTACGCAGTAATTACAGGACCCCATAGCAAAACTCAGAAAAGGCCCCACCCCCACTGAGAGCTCTACTGTTATTAAAGGGATTCTGCCAGCAGTTAACCCCAGCCCCCCCCCCCCCCGAATCACGCACACAGCTGGTTAGGTATAGTGGAAAGCAGCTAAAACCATAGTAAATGTGCTGCAGGAGGCTTCTGCGGCACAGAGGAGACTTGATAACCCTTCCCGGAGTCTGAGAGGCCTTCCCTTTGTCCGGGAGCCTCCTGGACATTTCGGGAGCGTTGACAAGCCGGGGTTCCATCCCACTCTTCAGTTGGCACCTACTAAACATAGAAGTTCCTGAAGAATAAGTAGGCTGGTGCGGATTATTAAGGAATTTCTATGGTTCAGCCAGAGACAAATATCTGCTGAATACCAGTCAGTAGTCAGATGTATACACTCTGGTGTCCGCAGGGAATTCCAGCCAAAAATCTTTTTCGGCCGGAATGTCCACTGTCCAAAAAAATAGCCTATACTTACCCGTAGCCATCGCGACGCGTCTCTCTGATGTCTTGCAGCCCGGCCTCCTGGGATGACATGGGATGAAACGTCAGCCCTGGAGGCCAGCCTGGGCGGAGAAGAAGAGAGATCTGGGTAGGTATAAGCTTTTATTTTTTTGGAGTTGCCATTTTTGCAGTGAAATCGCAGCTTTTTTGCCACAAAAGTCGCAACATCTGCTATTTGTTGCGGGTTTTACCTCTCCATTGACTTCAATGGGGAAAACCCACAACAGAAAACCAGCGATTCTGCAGCATAGATTGACATTCTGCGGATTAAAAAAACAGCACTGGAGGTAAATTTATGAACGTTTTTTCGGCTGGTTTTTTAAGCAGCGTGTGGCTTAGATTTTTTCATATTTCATCTACTTTACTGCTACTGTAATATGCCGCAGATTTTTCACAATTAAATCCATTGTGGAAAATCCGCACTGTTTACGCTACGTGTGAACATACCCTTAGGGGGAGAGGACTATTTGTTCGACACTGATCTAATGTATGTTTTAATTTGGTCCCGGGACCATGTTCTCTTTTTTTGGGGGGAAGCCAAGTTTGCCAATTTATTAATAAAGCCCTTGTTCACACTCACCTTTACCAGGAATCAGGATAAGGAAGACTGGGACCAGTGAGCTCCATACCATTCTCATGTCTTCTGTCTGTTGACAATACATTAGGCTTCATGTTTAGTACTTATGTAGTAAATATAATCTGCTTCTCTGGTAAGGACAATGACATTCACATTTCTGGCTGAGGAATATGTTTAAAGCAGTTGTCAATTCCCTTCCCCCACTCCTCTTGGCAGCTTATACTCAGCAGTGGAGAGATAAAGAAAAAAGGCACGGCGCCACATAGTGTAAGTAAATCCTAGGCGTTACAGTCGGTAAAAACGAATAAATGCTCACCAAAAGTCAGATGGATAAGTGCGTAAAGAGTGCTGTTTGAAGAAAGTGCTGCTGCCGAGATCCAAACCGGTAAGGCCAATTGGCCACCGCAATTGAAGCAATATATGTTTTAGGAAAAAATGGATCAGTAACGGCGCTGCTACTTAATGATGATAAATACAGATGATAAATAGATAACTGTTTATTTCGATCCAGGCTACGCATTTCAATGCCGCACCGGCATCTTCATCAGGCCATATAAAATATCTGTACAGACACCAATGTTTAAATACATCCCGTTGTATTTAAACATTGGTGTCTGTACAGATATTTTATATGGCCTGATGAAGATGCCGGTGCGGCATTGAAATGCGTAGCCTGGATCGAAATAAACAGTTATCTATTTGTCATCTGTATTTATCATCATTCAGTAGCAGCGCCGTTACTGATCCATTTTTTCCTAAAACATATATTGCTATACTCAGCAATGGACGACAATGAGCACAGGAGAAAGCTCCTCCCAGGGTAAAGAAAACATCAAATCCTTCTCGATCCCAATCTGTCTCACATCTCAATCATATATACAAATAATTCTCATGGGTCAGAAGGCCCCTTCTCCGATCCTTCTCACAACTTTGTTTTTGGCTGAATTGCAAGGGCTAGTGAGCTGTCTGATGACCAGGGTCGGACTGACCCACCAGAGTACTAGAGGATGCTTTGGAGGGCCCAGGCTCTGGCACAAGAATGGGCCCCATAGCTCTAACAGAAGACAACACCATTTGGAGATTTCTTTGGAGCCAATCATTTGCCACTAGGGACTATTTCCTATCAAACCTTATTGATGATATGGCTTGCGTGTGCACATGACCGGTATAGATGGAGAATGGGTACCTACTTATAACACATGGGTTCCAATGCAAAATCTGTAACATGGCCTATGTGCCATGGTATCTTCTTTAGTGGCGGAGCGACAACACGGCCAAGGAGCGACTATTACCTCTTTACCCCCCCTATAATTACACCCCTGGAATACACCATAGCTAGGTACAACAGCAAGGAGTGCATGTTGTACTACTCAAATGGGTTACCTGTGGTAGGACTACAAGCTCCGTTAAATCTGTACATAAGATATATATATATATATATATATATAAATTCAATCCTAAATAAAAGAGTAAAGAAAACCCGCTCTTACCTGTCACATAGATCTCCAGAGACAAGAAATGAAGTGCTTCTTCTGAACAACAGACAGAGATGTGGAAACCATCACATGCATTCTCATTTCCTTTTTGAAACTTTTTGGAACTTCCTATTGTGGTTGCAAACGTATAACGATATAAAATAATACTGAGTATAACCAAGGCCCTACATAACATAGAGGCAGAACATGTAGCTGTTATGATGCCATTGGAAAGACAGAGCCTAGCCCTGGTGGGTCGCATCCCCTTTGTTATTCGGATGGTAACTACAATTTTTTGTAAATAAGGGAGTGGGTAATTGGCCCAAGGACTATAGAGAGGAGTTGGGGGTAGAGACAGACACAAGGCCCTTCGTGTCTAAGGAGAAAAAGTCTGGTACCATCATTGGAATCCGTTTTCATCTTTGCTCTGGGGCCCCCTCTCTTCTATGGTTATAACTTTTACAACTGATGGTAAAATTGTCCACCCGTCCAGCCTCTGTACATGTGTTGTTTCTTTTTTCAGCTAAGGACGATGTTAGATGTCACAAATGATGACACCGGACGCAAAAATAACCCAATATGAAACTTTAGAACCAGTTGTAAATGGGTATAAACATTTGGGGAAAAAGTATATATGTATCTGCGGATGAATAGATAGATAGATAGATAGATAGATAGATAGATAGATAGATAGATAGATAGATAGATAGATAGATAGATAGATAGATAGATAGATAGATAGATAGATATCAGATAGATATTAGATGATAGATAGATAGATAGATAGATAGATAGATAGATAGATAGATAGATAGATAGATAGATAGATAGATAGATAGATAGATAGATAGATAGATAGATAGATAGATAGATATGAGATAGATAGATAGATGATAGATAGATAGATAGATAGATAGATAGATAGATAGATAGATAGATAGATAGATAGATAGATAGATAGATAGATAGATAGATAGATAGATAGATAGATAGATAGATATCAGATAGATATTAGATGATAGATAGATAGATAGATAGATAGATAGATAGATAGATAGATAGATAGATAGATAGATAGATAGATAGATAGATAGATAGATAGATAGATAGATAGATATGAGATAGATAGATAGATGATAGATAGATAGATAGATAGATAGATAGATAGATAGATAGATAGATAGATAGATAGATAGATAGATAGATAGATAGATAGATAGATAGATAGATAGATAGAGCCAAGAAAGATGTGCCAAGACCACAATGGTCATGATAAATAGTAAGTGGGATAAGGGACAACCTTGTCTTCTACCGTTTCTTATTTCAAAGGATAACGAGAGTTCCCCCTTTATTTGAATTTTAGCTGAGGGTTTATTATAAAGGGCTTGTAATGTTGGGGTAGGGAGACAGACAGGTGAGCCCTAATCTACCCGCCACTCAGTCCCAGCCTACTTGCACAGCCCGTCCTAGGCGACGGCGTACAACTGGGCGACGGTCCCTGCACTCAACATGTGCACGACAGACAAACAGACAAGGGTACACAGAAGCTAAGGGAAATGGGGCAGTTGCCCACGGCAACACCGTGAGCAACAAGAGT
Organism: Rhinoderma darwinii; assembly: GCF_050947455.1. Classification (NCBI taxonomy): domain Eukaryota; kingdom Metazoa; phylum Chordata; class Amphibia; order Anura; family Rhinodermatidae; genus Rhinoderma; species Rhinoderma darwinii. The sequence goes on from NC_134699.1 coordinate 62,638,728, forward strand.
AGTGAACGAGGCGAGTCAAACCAGGAGTGTACTTGGAGCCAAACGCAGAGCAGGAGAGTAGTCAGTAAAGCCAGGGTCAATATGAAGAAGAGGTCAATAGGAAAAGCAGGAACAGCAGAGCCAGGAAGCAAAAGAATCACAGGCAAAGGACAAGCAGCAAATGAAGGTATAAGTAGACCAAGGGCGGGAGCTAGGACCGTCTGGCCAGGCTGTGATAGGTTCTCCCACTCCTCAGGCTACCAGCCTGAGTGGTAGCAGAACGAGTCACTCTAGCAGACCTAGGCACAGATGCAGGTTGATTAACCACGGGCGTTGACACAGAAGCTGTGTCTGGCAAATCCTTTACAGGGCTATTATTTTATCTATGAACTTAGACGACAGGCCAAATTTTTGTAATGTCATCTTAAGGAACAGCCAATCTACTCTATCAAAGGCCTTTTTGGCATCAGTAGTCTGTAAAGCCAAAGGAATATTTCTAATTTTGATTGACATTTTAAAACCCATTTTATAGTAACAATTTTTTGATGAGATTTTTGCATGGAGAAATTCCAAGGCTTTTAACCAATTTTCTTGTTTGTTCAAATGAACCACTACTGCAGGCAATGTAGAAGGACGCCGTCCGGCATCTGTATATTTAGAAGTATTATAAACATCTTTTTAAGCCATTCTAATCACAAATAATCCCAAAACGTTCCTCCATTGATGGATAACATGATGCAAAGAGGATTACTGTGGAACGAGTCACAGATGTATCGCGGTAAAACAACCGCACATTGCAAACATCAGATGATATATAAATAAAGTGACAACATGCTTTAAAAAGAGATGTTAAGATGCTTTTTATTTACATATGAGAATGAATATAAACTATGGCACATTATGACACTATGGCAAAACCTTAAAGTATAACATTTAAAAAAAAAAAAAACCTTTACGAATAGGTGCATGAGAATCTATGTGAAAAACATTGTGTAATACAGTATATACACCTTCATGAATAAGTGTATAAGAATATATGTGAATATATTATGATGTTTTCATTTTTAAGCCACGAAGGGTTACTTCCCTTTTCCCGTCCCTTGGTTGAACTTGATGGACATGTGTCTTTTTTCAGCCGTACTAACTATGTAACTATGTAACAGCTACCAAAAGTTTGAATGTAAATTGAACTGCTGTGCACCGGTGTGTTTCCGGTTTTTTTTACTACATATATGTGCACACTACACGTGCAACTAGTGTATACTGACCTGACGAAGGGACCAGTCCGGTCCAGAAACGCGTCGTCCTCTGAATAAAAGATCTCCTTAATCATACTTACCTGACTCCGTTCCTGATCCTCTTTAGCCCGGCGCCGATGCCCGTGCTTAGACTGCGTTAATCGATAATGTATTGAATGAGAAACGGAGATAGAGTATTTTTGAATAATTTATAATAGGACGTAGAAAAGCCGTCTGGCCCCGGACTTTTGCCTTTTGGACCGTTTGGATAACATCTTTTCTTTTACTGGTTAGAGAAGACGAAATTAGAATTTGACTTTGTACTTTGGAGATATGAGGCAGTGTTGTATGTCTCAAGTTTTTTTTATTGCTTTCGTTTTATTGCTCTGTATTGACTGTTGTCTTTTTTATTATAGAGCTCTGTATAATAGGGGGAGAACTTTTTGTCTATTTCTTCCTTATTTGTATTTGATTCTATTCCTTTTATCTTTTTTTCTGGGAATAAACTTGTTTGAGTGTTGTTTTTTATTCAGGGCAGTCGAGTATTATTAGAATTTCGCGAAGTAAAAAATGTTTTCTGTATTATAGTTCAATAACTCCTTGAGCTCCATTTTGAGTTTAAATGATTATTTTTCTAATTTTAAGCAAATCGATTTTTCTTGTGTTTTACCTCTAATGTCTTGATTTGGTTAAGATCTAAAAAGTTGAAGGAAAAATTCTTGGTAGACGGGTGTTGGATTCTCCATGCATCTACCAGACGAGCCTCAGCGAGGAACTTTTTGATATATTGTAATTTTTTGTATGTGTTTGTTGAAGCACTGTCTGTCTGAGGCTGGAGTGGAGTGCTGAAGTCTCCACCCAGGATCACTTCACTTTCTTTGAAATTATCTAGTCTTTGTCGGATTTGATTGAAAACCCTGTCTTAGGGGCATATAGTTTACCATCAACTATCCCTTTCAAAAATATATACCTGCCTTCTGTGTCTGTTGGAAAGTCCTTGAAAGTAAAAGGAGTGTTTTTGTGAAGAATTTTAGCTACTCCTTTAGACCTTTAGAGGGGGGGTTGATGAGTTGTATGACTTTGTTACAATCCTCGGAAGAGGCACACAATCTTGTTGGTTACGACACAAAGTGGCGCAATATCCTAAACCTTACAAAATGCCTAACCAGTGCAAACACTTAACCAACCAGGAATACCTTCTTTTACAGGTCTTTACTTTACATTACACCCAGACTATGCTACTTCACACAGCCTTACGCCTCTCCAACAGGTTTCCCATCTTTAGGTCAGACTGTCCCTCTTTCCGCTCCTGTTCTTGGGGCACTCTCTCTACTTTCCGACCCTGTCCTTTAGGGTCCTGTCTCGCTCTCTGGCACTGTCCCTCTGTCTTAAAGGTTTTAGTCTACCAAGGATAGTCTTCAAGTGATGATTCCCTAAATCTCAAACGTTCTGTCTTTTTGGAACTGCTCAGTGTCCAACCCAACGTTGTCCAATGTTAATAGTTCAATCACGCGTCACAGCCCCTTGCACCAGAAGATCTCAAGACCCTGTCTCAGGTTTCCCCCATTGCTCCTAGTTGACATGGGATTAAGGTAGCCTGCTCTCTAGGGCTCTTACTCTCAAGGGTTGACAACCGCTACCTCTCCCATTGCCTACTCCAGTAGTCTAGACTTGCACTAACTAGGCCACATTTCAGACCTACAGAGCAACAGTCCTCAATGTAGCTTCCTCACAGGCCGAACTCTACAGGGAACACGATAAAGGAAAAAATTCCACAGCACGGGACCCAAAGTAGGTGCACGCCTCAACAGGACCTGGTCCACCATCCTCAATATTGGACAAGACAATAGACATAGAGGCAGCACTTCCAAAGATAATAGCTTTAATCACCCGTGCAACGTTTCAGTCCAACGGGACCTTTCTCAAGCTTGAGAAAGGTCCTGTTGGACTGAAATGTCGCATGGGTGATTAAAGCTATTAGCTTTGGAAGTGCTGCCTTTGCGTCTATTGTCTTGTCCAACTCTACAGGGATCCTTCTAGGCCCCTCTAAAAAAACAGATTTATAACTGAAGCCTGTACACAGTCAACGGATTTTGGTGGAACCTGACAGCAAATTTATGCTGCCCTCGTCAGAGGACCCTTCTAGCAAAAAGGGATTGTGCAAAGAGACAAAAAGTTACCTTCTGATATGTCATACGTGCCAACTCTACTGGAATGTCTGGAAGACTCCCGAAAAAAGGGGAAACCTCCCAGACTCCAGAAAGAACTGGAAAATTTCCAGAGTGCCCCTTATCTTATAAAATATACTAACTTCTCCTCATACTTACACTCGTCTTCTCTCCCGGGAGCCCCTGCAGACAAAATTCTGACATCATTGATCTGAATGGACTTTTCTGCCCGATCTTGAAATAAGTGGTGGTCTAAGATCATAGACTTCACCAATGTGATCTTCTCACATGTATCTAACTCCTATCTGAAGAACATTTTGACTAGATTTCCCCTATAAACACAGATGGTGAGGAAAACATGTTTTTGTTTAGGTTCACCAAAACTTGTCTTGCCAATTAGAGATCTACTGATCTCCTCGACATATTATTTGGGGTCAGCCATGCTATATCTGTAACCAAGGTGAAAATACAGTTCGAACACTATACACAAATAGCTCAGTATCATGTCAGGTTTAATTTGGCACAGTTCAGCTTGACCTAATAGTATGTCAAGGTGTCTAAACAACCTCCTCCAGGCTGCTACTAGTAGTTGATGGCAGGCAATTGTCAAGCAATCATCTCTTCCCTTCACCGCAGTGGGCTGGAGTTTGCACACTGCCTGTGACATGCATGCTGCTGCACAGGGCACAGTCAGAAGTCTCTCCTGTGCCTTAGATCTATGGTTTTCCATCGTCCTGCTCACAATTTGGAATGATCTCTATACCTTGTTATCTGGTGACACCTCCCTAAGTGATATCTGGGTAAAGCATTATGGGTCATAGAGTTACGAAAACAGAAGTCAGCAAACACTGATTTCTACAATCAAGATGGTGGAAAGAAGCTGGATTTTTATTTTTCCAAACGAAAAAGCTAGAGGTGGCATGGCAACGCTTAGAATTTGGTGTTGAATACGGAGTGGTGGGAATCATTTAGAGTTCTCTTTAAGATGAGAAAAATTGAGAGCACAGGGAGGAATGAAGACTGTATGTGTGACCGGGTGACAAAAAACACAACCTATGAGATCTAATATGGCTGACCAATAGCTACTTCCTGTTTAAAAGCTGAGCTGACAAAGGGCTACTTCACTGCTCATAATGATTTAGACACCAAAGCAGGTGTTTCGTTAAATTTACAGCATACGGGATATTTCAAAGGAAATAATCTAGCCAACTTCCTGAAAAATAAAGGAAAGAGGGAAGTACATGTATGTGTCTGAACAGTGATGTGACCCACAAATGATGAAAGACTGATTTACTTTTTTAATATGGGTGGTACGGGTGTTGGATAATTTTGTTATTTAAATAAATGATTAAATAAATGTATAAAATAACACTTTGTTTAACGATCAGAAACCATCCGGTGAGGAAGGGTGCAAATACTTTTGTACAGCCCTATATAGACCTTATCCTTGCGAGAAAGCTGAGTGACATCCACCCTGGCCACCGCAAGGTTAATCACCCAGATTTCTAAATGGCAAGTTGGACCAGTTATGCAGTGGGCGGAGTATCAGGCGTTTTTCTTAAGGAAATGCTCATTATTGTGGAGAGGGGAGAAAAAAAACTGCAAACATATTCAATATTTTATTGTTTTAATTCATATAAAGAAAAAAATTCCATGCAAAAATATATACATCTTTTGTGCACAATCAGAGATATGTTTCATATATGTGTGTATGATTATATATAATTATATACAGTATATATATATGTATAGTTAGTGCCCTATATTGGCAATGACACGTTTATTTTTGAAAAGTCTGAGATGACTGAATTATACAGTGCAATAAAAATATTACAACTCGGGAGGCGCTGTTTCATTCATGTCTGTGTATATTGTTTTATTACCAGTACTGGTAAAAAGTGGTACTACAAGGGAAAAATGTAAAAAGATTATTATTTCTGTCAAGTCCTCTAGATTGGATGTATAAAGGTAAATCACAATTCTTTATATTTTCAGGATATTTTTCCAGGGTTTTTTCTTTATATTTTTGGCTGTTTTTTCCCCTAATTTTTTATATTTGTGATTGATTTTTTCCATTTTTTATTTTTTGGCAGATTTTTCAACTTTTTAATATTTTTGGCAGATCTTTTTCCACATTTTGTTATGTACAAATATTTTGATATATATATAGGATTCCTATGCTTAAGTCTATGGGCCATATATCAAAAGTCCCGGACAACCCCTTATATTTATGCAAAAGAAACAAAACAAATCATTACAAATTTTATAATTTTTACATAAATTTTTAGTCACCTATATTATAGGTGGCTAAGATTTACAAAAAAACATTACACAAGATACAGATACTGTATAGAATATGTAATTGAGATCTGATAAGAGTCTCAAATTTTACGGGAAAGGCCAAATTTTGTGACTTCGGATAAATTAGGCAAAAATTTACCAGGTGACATCAGATGCATTGACAAAATGATGTGATACGTTACGTTGATGCACCACTTTGCTGGTTGGGGGATTGGCTAATGTCTCACATTTTTATTTGGGTATTTGGAGAAACGGTGGTGGTATACTATTCCTTATTGGGAGATAGGCACTCTCTTTTTTTGGCATGGGGCAAGGTGGTTTGGATAAAGGTGACAAGCTTAGTTGACTTTATGAAACACAACTGGAAAGATGCCTTCTCTAAAGAGTAGAGATCTATTAACCCCATTGAAATAAGCTACAACATTTATGGTCACCAATATTAGACCTATAGTCCAGTGTGATATGGGCATTTGCGACCCACTATGCATGGGCATCAAAAGACGTTTCCATAGAGTAGACACATTTGTCCTTTGATTCCTCAGAAGTTATCTTCATTATACAGGTTCTTGACGCAGTAATGGTGGTCTTATATTGTTCTCTTGAGGTTCTTCAGGTTCTTCTGTTTAAAAAACAAACAAAATAAGAACATACAATTAGGCCCATGGCAAGTAACTCAAGCTGTCCAATGGTTTACGCAGAATTTAGATCTTGGGGTCATTTAACAACATATAAAAGTAATTCTTCCACTTGAAAAAAGATACGAGGGCAGAATTTGCACTCTACGCCAGACTTGTGGTGAGGAAACGTCCCAATTTGCTCAAAAACGTAGTTTTTTTTACAAAAATTGTTAAACTTTTGTCTTTTTACGCTGCTTCTGCCACTTTTGCGGAAAGTGGGGGGGGGGGGTCTTAGAGTGGCCTGAGAAGGATTGAATCGTGTTCCCCATGGTTGGAAAGATTTTTAAAGAATCCTCCAAAACATGGGCATATGAAAGTCATAGTGGGTGGCCATATACTACTACTGTCGTCACAGCTTCCCTTGGCAAATGATCAGTTTGCCAAGGGCCGGATCCATCATGATAACTGGTCACTGTGGTAATGGTACTATGACTCTTTATGGAATCTACTTTGCATTCCACATTCCACATTCCACATCTGGTCATCTTGACACCGTGGACTCATTTTTGTAACAAAGCTTTGAGAGCATTTTTCCATAAATCTAAAACGTTCTCAGTAAATTTTAGCTTTTGATTCTCCCTCGTTTAAAAAATTAACCAGTTGTTTTTTTAGTTATCTGTTTTAGAAACTCTGTTTTTGGGAAAACTATGTCTTTCTCATGTGTGCATACGTCTTTTTGCCATTTTTTTTTGGGGGGGTGTGGCATAGCTATAAGGGTTGCAACCAGGTCCCAAAGCCTCAAGGGTCTACAGGTCCCCCTTGCCACATCAAGGTCTTCAGTCAGGGGGGACCCGTCACAAAATCACCTATTGCTGGCCTCCATCAAGAGCTTGCATGCAGTGGCGCCCGGGTGTGAAGAGAAGCCGGAAGTGAGGAGCGGTAAGTAAAAGAGGGGTACGTGGTCTAGGATTTAAATTAGCTTAGAGGTCTGATTTAAGTCTAGTCTTTGGTCTGAATTAATTTAAGTGTCTGGTCTGGGGTCGGAGTTTGATTTAAGGTCTTGTCGGGGGTTCAAAATTATTTTGGGATCTGGACTGAGATTTGATGCCTCTCATGCGCCATCCTACATTTTCTACTTATGTGGCTGATAGTGTGTGTGGTAACACTGTCCCATCATGCTCTGATCGTTTATCAGTCCATGCTAGGAGATATAGTCTCACATAGGTTTCGTTTTTTTCCCGCAATTGTGCCCATACCCTAACTTTTACACGGATCTGGTAAAGGTTCAGGTCGAGGGGGGCATTCAAAACTTTACATTGGGCCCCAGCAATTTCTAGTTTTGCCCCTGAATTTAACCTTTTTACTCACCTTGCCCCATGAAGGGTCCTTGAGAAAGACTGCGAGCTAGAAGGAATTAAAACAATTTGTAAGTGGAAGTTTAAAAAAAAAAGATTTTACGTATCATGACGTAATTATTTTAAAATTTAGATGGAGCTTGTATGGCGGCAAACAATGCCCCTAAGATTCAATACAACAGAACTGTAGGCACTAAAGTACATATGGCATCTTATATCTTCATTATGCCATACATGCCGTACAGTAGGTCCCATAGAAGTCTACAACCCCCTACAGCTCAAAACTTGTAGGGATCTGTAATATGGTTCCATGCATGAGCCCGTAATCTTTTAGAATATTCCTTTAGAATGAAATTTTTAGAAAAAAAATTCTGTATTTGCATTTGAATTTCTTCCAAAAATTGAAAAACAAAAATGTTGTAAATGTGGAGGTCATCGATGTTGTACTATATACTTTATAACATTTCATATTTGTGTTTTTATAAAAGTCATGACATTTTAAATGAATAAAAAGTTTATTAACCCCAAAAAAATGAAAACATTTCTACTGTTTTCAGTGAACTATGTTAAATAAAAAATATATTTACCTCTGATAATGATTACTTTTCTTCTTTTTACCAGGTAACCGACAGCAGCAGCGATCAAAGCAACGGCTAGAAGTATGAAGACCACTGAGAGAGTAGGATTCTTACTGTTTGAGGGGTCAATAACTCTTCCTGTTTCTAAAAATGAAGGTTACAATAGTTGAATACATTTGTCTATAGTCCAGTGGGGTGTAGTCCTTAAATTATACAACCCATCAGTGATCCCACAACACCCCAATCTATTGACCCTCTGTAGAGGCGTAACTTGTAGCTCCAGGGTCCCAATGCAAAAATTGTAACATGGCCCCAACCTATCATGTGCCACTTATGATACTGGTTTCTCCTTATGTGGCAGAGGGGCATTTGCTGCCTCTGCACCCCCTAACCTGCCAAACAGCTCCTCATATCTCAGCTTCTTTGAAACATAGTTGGCCTTAGGAAGGTGCGATCTGTGCAGTGGCACAGGGCGCATCAGCTGCCCCTGCTGATTGGGCATCCGATATGACCTGGCACCCCAGACTTGTGCCCACCACAAATTTTAAAATGAAATGTATAGCAGTATTATTCAGACATTGTATAGATGTGTTTTTAGATGACTTTATATATAGTTGTTATTTGTGCACTGGATGTTGTAATTTGAGCACAGTGTGGCGGTATTTACATAGGCGTCGTAAGGCATTCTGGCATTGTTATTTAGCCAATGTATGGCACTATATGGGCATGATACTGTATGGAATTTATACTTAAGCACTGTTTGGTATAAGTTATTTGTACAGTGTATGTCAGTACACCATATGGGGGCGCAAACACAAGGTACCCCGAAGGGCATCCTCCATGCTATTTAGGCAACTGAATGACAGTGTTGGACAATGTATGGGCACAATACAGTATGGTATTTATAACTTATTAAAGTTATTTGTACAGTATATGTCAGTACACCACAAGGGGGCACAAACACCAGGTACCACATAGGGCATCATCCAACGTTATTCAGGCAACTGTATGAACGTGTTGGCCAATGTATGGCACTATATGGGCACAATACTGTATGGTACTTATACTTAAGCCCTGTTTGGTATAAGATACTTGCACAGTATATGTCAGTACACCATATGGGGGGCGCAAATACAAGATACTACATAGGGCATCATCCAACATATGTTCCTTATGTCTCTTCTTGGGACTCATGTTGTAGAACGGGCAGAAGATAGCGGTATTAACCTGGTATTTTCGGGAAGCATGATCTTATTTCATATCCACCATCCACATAACAGCATATATCACTGCTGCTGATCTCCTCAGTCAATTTTAGAGAACTCCGCAGCTTAAAACCTTTTTGGAATGGTTCAGGTTCCTTTGTTCTGGTCGCTTGGTAGACCTTGCTGTCACCATCATTCCAGATTATTGATGCCTTTTTATCACTCTCAGCTTCACATTCATATTCTCTTGTTTCATTGTTTTCAGAAATCTCAGGTTCACATAAACCTGGGTAGAAAATAGAATGAAGAATTAGCTAACCTGCATTGGAGCAGTGTGAATATTGGATAAGCCCCGCTCCTCCATATTTCCCATGTAGACTTTGCGCGAGCTGATAAGGGTTGGTCTACAAGTGATGGTTTCTGGATAAAATGTAGAAAAAATACCAGTGAAATGCCCTAATAAGAGAAAATTAGTGGGTACAACTTCCATAAATGGCCCCCTGGAGTAACAAATGAAGGGGGGGGGGCACAAGTAAGCATAATAATAGTAATAATATATAATGTGGACTGTCTAGGATAATTGATGTAACTTTTTTTTTTCAAAGAAAAAGGAAACTATTCTAGAGTTCAGGAGTAAGTCACATGGTCCCTCTCCACCGAAAGAGATTGGTTATGGTAGCCGATCCATGTGGTCCCCTGTCATCTCAACACCTTGCGTAGCTCATGTTTGCCAAGATCACCATGGGGCCTTAAAGCCCAGTGGGCCTTGGCATCTGCTCAGGTTAGCCTGGTCAACGGGACTTTTTTGGGTCTGCTTGTACCCACTAAGGTCAATAAGTTAAAAAGGTCTCTTTTTGGGTAATAAAAAAAAACATTCAAAAATGTACTTACCAGAAACATTAATGGTAATGTCTCTTTTCTCATTTCCTGCTGATCCTTCTGCTATAAAAGTTAGACTATACTTTGAATGATCAGAATACTTGACTTTGTATATGGTAATTTGCACTTTTTCTCCCGCACTTTCAATGGAACATGTTTTATCGTCAGTAAACCACTTCTCCTTCTGAAGCGAAATAGTATAATCTGTATCCCCTTGGTTTAGGGCAATTTCCCGAAGTTTATGGGTCAAATTACAAGTGATGGTTACGGTCTTCCCACATTGACAAGTCTCATGACTGCATTTGACGTCAAATACTAGAAAAATTTGAAAAAAGAATTAATGTTTTTGGTCTAGATCAACCCTAACACCCTCCCCACCGCCACGGCCACCACCAACACCACTACCTAATTCCTGCAGGGGCCAAACCATACATATCTAATACTGGAAATAGAAAAATTATGGTGGACTTCGGAAGTAACCCAAAATGAAGTCACCGAAGTAATCTGAAATTGGTACTTGAGGAAATGCCACCCCTCAACTACTCATTATTGATTGGTATAGAGGCAGATTGTAGAGAGTCCTCGAGAGTGGCACCAGGTCAATGTTCTGGCATCTGAGACTAAAGCTAGATATGGACATTAGACAGAAATCGGCTACTAGATGGAGGACATTTGATACTTTTGGCCGATAGTACTTTAAACCAATCATGCACAAGGATCTTCAGGTGAAAATATAAAATGCCCCTGTGGGCGCTCCCTGATTAGCCAGTGATATCATAAACGTCCGATTTCTACCAACTACTAGATAAAAACATCTAATACAGTAGATCATCTGTTGGCCGTGGGTCTATTAGATCAAAGCAAGTGACCAATAATGACCTACGATGATACATTTTTGTCGCTAATTGTCTCATGTTCATATCTTAAGGACAAAAAGTATACAAAATTGTTTTCCTCCAGAAAGTAGAAAACTGTCTTTCTAGCGCCACCTATAGGTGACTACCCTGTAAATCAATGTCCAACTCTTTATAGAGCCTTGGAACATGAAGGTTATTTGCCATACCAGAAACACCCATCTGTAGACAACACTGTTTTGGGGTAGTTGCTCCTTGCTAGTACAGGGTAGGGTTCTGGATGGCTGTGTTTCAATGCCCTTCAAAGAGCCAAACATTGACTTACAGGTTAGTCACCAATAGATGGCAGTAGAGTGACATTTTATTAATTCTCCAGAAGAGCTATTTTGCAAACCATATAGTGCATTGTAAAGGGGAATTAAGTTCTTGAGGAAAACAGGACTCTTAATCTGTGATATATTTTTTTAAGAAACAGTGCCACTATTGACCACAGGCTGTGTCCGGTATTGCATCCCAGCCCTATTTGCTTGAATACCGCAATAGTGGAGGGGGGAAAAGCCCCGGTCTTGTCTGGGAAAAAAGCCCCTGTCTTGTACTTCAGTCCTCTTATGCGCCAGACAAGCATTTAGTTCCCTACTGGCACCTGGCACTAGATTTGTCTCCAACCTCGGCACCTTCTATAGCTGCACCACTACTGTTCCTAAAAGATGATAGCTAAAATGTATTTCCACATAAGTATACTTACAACCGCCACAGACAACTCCATTGAGGATGATCAATAGGAAAATTGGATTTGTTTGACCCCAAGACATTTCAGATGTTTTTGATTTTTAGAAAAGAAACTGCAGAGAGAACAAAAAGAAAACAAAAAGTTTAGTAAATGCTGCATGGGACAAAACTTGTGGACTGTTATGACTGTCTATAAGTGAGAACAGGGATGACATTAGTACCAGGTAAACTTTGGCGAGTGCCAGAGCCCACTGGGCTTGCGGCCCATTGGGATTTTGATAAACATTCTCTCAGAATACGCACGTTACCCTGATGGGAGCCATTTTTTATAATATTATAAGGCATGGCATAATGTCATTTGTGTCAAGCTTCTTTCCCAATCGTTGCTGTCAACAGTGGCAATGCAGCCTTTAGCTGATCAACAGGTCATGTCTGACAGTTTGGTTGCTAGGGATATACACTGCCTAGCAACCAGTCTTTTAAATGAGGCCGGTGAGTGGGCACACCCCCCCCCCCCAAAAAAAAACTCTGTCTCACAATACTCAGGTCTTCAGCATCATTGAGGGCAGAGGGGGGCAAGTAGGCTTGGAGGTTCTCAAACCAGGACCATATATACAGGGCCGGACTTAGAGGTGTGCGACCTGTGAGGTCACTCATGCCACCACAGTCGCCCCTGCTGAAGGTGGCACCTGAGATAGCTTGGCACCTGATTCTTGTAATCACCACAACTATTAAGCCGGCAATACACATAAGATAATAATCTATTGTTGATGGGATCTTTCCCACCAGCAACAGAAGACTAAACTGGCCAATCCATTAAAAAAAAACTTGACTCCCTGGGGCTTGGACAAAATTTTCCTACTTGGCCAGTCACATTTTAGGCAGACAGTAGTCAATCGTCGGACATCTCCATCGTGTTAATTTTTCAAACGATTGTTGGCCGAAATTGCCAAAATCGTCTGTTTCGGTCGACTTTTATTTCATGTGGATGGGCAGCTTTAATATTAAATATAAAGCAGTTTTATTTAGACTTTATATATGGAGCTGTTATCTGGTCACTGTATGGTGGTATTTATATTGCGTGGCACTGCTATTAAGGCACTGTACAATATATTATTTTTGGAGGATATGGTGGCGGTGGTACTGTATAACATTATTATTTAGATACCTGTAAGGAAGTGTTATTTGGTAAACATATGGCACTCTTATTTCGGCACCATGCTGTATGGTACTATTATTTGGACACTATATGACCATACACCATATGGGAAGGGGGAGCACATGATCCCACATAAAGTGAGTCCTGTTTATCTATGTTTATCTATCTATAGCTACAAGCCATGACTATAACCCCAATTACTAGGTGTGTGAGGCAGGTCAGAACCTGGTTTGAATTTGTTTCGACACATTTTAATTACAACATGCAACGTGTCTTATTGATGGAGCTTAAATCGTAGCTTAGATTTTTTGAAAATGTCAGAAAGCTTCTTTGCATTGTGGGAAGTGTTATCTTCACGCCAGACATTGTCTGGAAATCTGATGTAGGAGAAAGTAACTGCTCTCCTGCATTAGAGGAGTTCTGAGAGGTGTGTCTGACAACATGCTTGTTGTCTGTTTCCAGTAGCAACCAGCAAACTTGTCATAGTCACCCTAGAATACAGTCAGGATCAGCACAAGATAAGTAATGTAATGACATTTCAAAGTGACTCAATGTTATACGTAGATTGTGACTATGTATATATATATTTTTTTATTTTTTTTCCATGAAAATAAATAAATATTGTATTACAAATACGTCACAAATTATACATTATTCCAGCTAATTTCACTTGTTATATCTGTCCAATATCTAACCAACTTGGGATATCTCCATATTAAATGTATCCATTCAGAATCGAGTGAGTCACATTTAGGACAATTCAAGGAATCAGAATATCATATTCTAGGTAAAAAATATTTAAAGTAATAAAGGCGATGTGTTATCAAAAATTGAGTAATGTTATGTGCCCCATTTAAAATAACCTTGTGTGGTTTTTTTTGCTTTGTTTTGTCCTAAATGATCTCGAAATGTTTAGAGATCTTCATTTTGTACTTTTATTGTTTGTCAAAAAAACTTTGACATTTCAATAAAAATTTATTGTTTAAAATAAAATAACCTTGTGTGAAATTTTGTAAATTCGTGTCCATCCCCCTCCATCTGAGACAGTGCCCAAATCTGCTGTCCATTTAGAACGTGAACTAATAGATATCTGTTGGGATTTTTTAGCCATCAAACAGTCGTATATCTTAGAGACAAAACCCTTATCGGATAGGTCATCAGTACATGATCTGTTGGGGTCCAACACCCGGACCCCACACAGATCAGCTGGTAAATTGGAATAGCGGCCGAGCTGCAGTGTTCAAGTGAATAGGAGCGGACCTGCAGTTCTGCAGCACGGCCGGCAATGCTATGTATTTCTGGCTCCGTACATAGCATTATGTGCCATAACAACTGGTGCCCACAGGCCACCGGAGCGGATTATCGGTGCAGGGTCCAAGTGTCGGACCCGCACAGATGGCATACTGATGACCCATCTGGGGGATAGGTCATCAGTTGTCAGAAGTTGGACAACCCCTTTAAGTGCATGAGATAGCTGTTTATATGTAAATTTGGTATTCCATGTAATTTCTTCGCTTTTAAGGATCTCACCCAGTTCTCTAATTTTACCCCTTCTGTATACATCTGAGATAATAAAGACACAGTTTTTCACCCAAAATCTGGCTAAATCAACATCACAAAGGCTCGGAAAAAAATTATTATACCAGAGGGGTGCTAGATCCAGAAAGAATTCAGACTGCAATAATCCCTTTTTAACTTCATACCATACTTTGCCCATTAACAAACACAGACAATAACCACTGTAAACCAAAGCCGGGAATTGACCCGCCTCTAATCCTTGAAAAATTCTCCATGATTGAGTATCTATAGACTTTTTTTTAATGTAGTCGTTAACTGACAAATTATCCCAATCCAATATGTATTTGAGTTGGGAGGCTAGAAAATACATTTTAATATTTGGGATTCCCAGTCCTCCCCTTTCTATGGGCAACTGTAGTTGTCGAAGTTTTACACATATTCTTTTACCCTGCCAAATTAAGTTATTAAACATTGTGTCTATTGCTTTAAAAAAAACTGGTATTCAACCACATTGGGGAGTTGGACATACGGATCCAACAGCGGCAGAGCTTCTCAACGACTTCAATCATCTCCGGAGTAGCAGGGTAAAACTGGAGGCTGGGGGAGGGCAGGCAGCGGCACGAAGCATCAGACTAATACCCCCGGCATTCAGAGTCAAGGCAGCAGCAGATCAGCAGAGGAACCAGTAGAGTCCGGAGTCGGGAGCATCAGCGTCACACGCCAGTACACGGTAAAATGGTGTTCAAAAGTAGATATACCCTTTAAATGCCCTCACTCTGTATAAAGACCAGAAAAAAATGACTCTTGGTGACGTAGGTAACCAGTAAGTCCTCCACTGAAACTCAAAAACCATCGAAGCATATGTAATGTCATACGTTAAGAGAATACAAGTTCGTTATCACTATAGGGATTGGTTCTAGAATGGGGAAAAAGTCCTAAGTTCATTGTCCTGAGGTCTTTACTATTTTGGGATCTCCACAAACTGGTCTCCACCATGTATAACCTGCAAGAAACTATTTTGTCTACTGGGGGTACTGCCGTGACTACTGAAGTAAGGAGAGAAGGGGTCACTACTGTGACTACTGAGGGAAAGGTGGCACTGTTGTGTCTACTGGGGGAATTGAGCACTAATATGGCTATGGGGATGAGGCACTGCTGTGACTACTGGGGGATGAGGCACTGCTGTGACTACTGGGGGATGAGGCACTGCTGTGTCTACTTTGGGGATGAGGGGAATTTCTGTTGTGAGTTTTAGGAATATAGAAAGGCCCTGCTGTAAATACTGGGGGAAGGGTGAAAAGCACTGGCGTGAGCCTGTGACTACTGAGGGAAGAGGGTACAATGTTTTAATGACTGTTAAAAAAAAAATAGGAAATCCTATACACACATACACGCAGGACACATGCCACGCTCACACATACACCACTTACACATGACGGATCCCGTTCACCTTCAATAGTGCATGCAGAGCTATTTGTCCTGTCGACTATGACGAAATCTTTTGCTCCGCAGATGTAAACAAAGTCAAAGGTGGAGTCACGTAAAGCCTTGTTCTTGGCTGCCTGCTAAGAGTTGCTGCTGAGGACAAATGGTTACTTGTGAGCGGAGGGATTATAGTTTTAACCATTTCCTCTTCATACTGACATAAGAATAATGAAGTCTCCGTAATAATAATCTCCATTGTGTTGAGTATACAGCTCATATGCAGAGCTATGTAACTTAGGCTGATGCAGCTTCTATGGCTACAGACTACAAACTAACCCCGTGTTTTGTCTGATCCTGGAATCATGTGCCCCGCTTTTTGCTAATCTCCCCCCTAAGCACTACAGAGGGTTAGGGTGGTCCGTGCAGAACGCGATTATCCGCACACTGAATGTAACATACATCTGAGGAGATGTAAGAAATTAATTTTTTCCCCCAGAAATCACAAATTGTACTTGCTGAAACTGAAATACCGCTTTAAGATTAACACTTAAACCTCTATAGATGTACGTTTAATTGATAAAATTCTGTTTCCCTGCAGTCACCACTAGGGGGAGCTAAGGAACTTACTGTCTACTGTGTTGTTATTATTATAGAGTTCAATATAGAAATATATTCAGTGAGTCCCTAAGCTCCCCCTAGTGGTGGCTGCAGGCAGACAGAATTTTTACGCATATTTCTAGCTTTGGTGCTCTGTATCAGGAAATTGAGGTTCCGACCGCTATATAGCTATATTAAAAAAACGCATCAACACAAAAATTTGCACCTATTAGATTAAAAAATAAAATGGAGTTGAAGGGTGGACTTTCCCTTTAAGGCAGTCATTAGACTATAGTAAAGAAACATAGACTCATATGACCTATATCCTCCCATGTATATTACACATACATAAGTTATAAAATGAGCATCCAAAAAAAAATTACTTTTTATTTCTATGTTCTTATCTCCGGGCCGTCAGCCAAGACTATTGATTGAGCAATGACCTGTCATTCATATATACACAACATAAAACTAAAAACAAAAGCTGATTTCAACATAAATGGTTGAGGGAGTGCAACAAAGAAGAAAGTTTTTTCTGGATTATTTATTTACATATGAGGCTGTTTATTGATTTACTGTAAACCTGAGCATAGCCTTCAGGTAATCTGTATAATCTTATCTACATTACCCCTATACAGGTGACGGTTATGTTTTTAGTATTTTATTATGTCTTCACCACTATATTGATTTGGATTGTCAACATTGAATGATCACATATTATATTGTTTTACAATTGTCATGTGATTATATGATACATTTGTAGTTTATGAAAATCTAGATATTATATATTTTACTAAGATAGATAGATAGATAGATAGATAGATAGATAGATAGATAGATAGATAGATAGATAGATAGATAGATAGATAGATAGATAGATATGAGATAGATAGATAGATAGATAGATAGATAGATAGATAGATAGATAGATAGATAGATAGATAGATAGATAGATAGATAGATAGATAGATAGATATAGATAGATATGAGATAGATAGATAGATAGATAGATAGATAGATAGATAGATAGATAGATAGATAGATAGATAGATAGATAGATAGATATGAGATAGATAGATAGATAGATAGATAGATAGATAGATAGATAGATAGATAGATAGAGATAGATAGATAGATAGATAGATAGATAGATAGATAGATAGATAGATAGATAGATAGATAGATAGATAGATAGATAGATAGATAGATAGATAGATATGAGATAGATAGACAGATAGATAGATAGATAGATAGATAGATAGATAGATAGATAGATAGATAGATAGATAGATAGATAGATAGATAGATAGATAGAGATAGATAGATAGATAGATAGATAGATAGATAGATAGATAGATAGATAGATAGATAAATAGATAGATAGATATGAGATAGATAGATAGATAGATAGATAGATAGATAGATAGATAGATAGATAGATAGATAGATAGATAGATAGATATGAGATAGATAGATAGATAGATAGATAGATAGATAGATAGATAGATAGATAGATAGATAGATATGAGATAGATGTTAGATAGATAGATAGATAGATAGATAGATAGATAGATAGATAGATAGATAGATAGATAGATAGATAGATAGATAGATAGATAGATATGAGATAGATAGATAGATGATAGATAGATAGATAGATAGATAGATAGATAGATAGATAGATAGATAGATAGATAGATAGATAGATAGATAGATAGATAGATAGATAGATAGATAGATAGATAGATATGAGATAGATAGATAGATATGACATAGATAGATATGACATAGATAGATAGATAGATAGATAGATAGATAGATAGATAGATAGATAGATAGATAGATAGATAGATAGATAGATAGATAGATAGATAGATAGATAGATAGATAGATAGATAGAAAGATAGATAGATAGATAGATAGATAGATAGATAGATAGATAGATAGATAGATAGATAGATAGATAGATAGATAGATAGATAGATAGATAGATATGAGATAGATAGATAGATAGATAGATAGATAGATAGATAGATAGATAGATAGATAGATAGATAGATAGATAGATAGATAGATGATAGATAGATAGATAGATAGATAGATAGATAGATAGATAGATAGATAGATAGATAGATAGATAGATAGATAGATAGATAGATAAACAGGTGCCAAATAAATTGGTGCCAAGAAAATGGCAAATGAATGCCAATTATAAATTTTTCTTTCCCACTTTACCTTTACAATATATAATTTGAGCAAATTATACATCAGGTATCAGTTGGCAACTTGGTGCCTGCTATATCAAACAGCTATTCTTTCGGATGAACCAGAATCCTGTTTTTTAACTGGATAACATTTCTAAGCCCCAGATGATCATGTTCCATTATTTAATGAGCATCCAGATTCTGGCATCTGTACATTCAAAGTTTTTGTAGTTTAATAAACCTATTACCTGATATAGCAGGTGCCAGGGGCAGAAACAGAAAGCAGAGGAGCGCTGCGCAAAAATGTGGAAGAATATCGCCCCCCAGCTCAGTCTCTTATATGCAATCAGTAGGAAGTTGGCCCCCTTATCTACTGAGCCTAGGTTGCACATATGGTATGTTCACCCCTGGCTGGTGCCAAGTAGAGCCTGGTGTTCAGTGCCACCTGTGTCTTTGATCTGGAGCACATCTTTTCATTGAGACTTATTATTTCCAATGCCAAATTGGTAGCAGAGTTATAAGGTATCAGTTTGCTCCTATTATATCAGTTTCCAATATTCTATGAGTAATGCAATGAGCCTCCTTTATCTTCCTCCTGAAACGGTAATCTATTGCTTCTGCTTTTAGTTTCCACCTGCTACCATATCTGAATCTTGTCAGTTTTCTTGTAAGTCACACCAGATATTTGCTAAAGGTGTATTTGCTATAGTTATTGTTCTTTTGATTTTCGCAGATTATCCGGGTCATTGGAGTCTAGTATGTTACATGAATAATATATCATGGCCTGCGCTATAATTCCTGCATCCCCCACGATAAACATAATTTTTCTATACACAAGACAGACAGGAGAAGTATTGGCACCTTATTGGATACTGTGAATCACAAGAACAAGTGGAGAACATATCCACCGGAGGAGGTCTCCACATTCAAATCTATGGGAGATATGTTAAAAAGTTCTGCATGGCTTGGTTGAGGTGGCCATCTCAACTGGTGGAACGAAGGTCACGGTACCATGTTTTCCATAGCCGGGACCACCACCAATTAGACATTTATGACATATACTGTGGTGAGAAAACCACTTTAAGCCAATGATCTACTTGAACAACAAACAAGCAGGATTATTTTAATCTGGACATTGAGACCCAACTCGGTGGAATAGACTCGAGATCTTGCCTGGAAGAGTTCAAGCGACAAGAGGAAGAAGACAATCATAAAAATCATCAACGCAACATTGAGAAGTTTGAAGACCCAAAGAGAAGACAAGACATTCTGGAGAAACCCTCTCATATGGTCACCAGGAATCAAAACTGACTTGATGGATCTACTAGATGTTAGCTACCACTGCCCACTCACCTTCTGGTGGTTGACCGTCAATGTAGTTGGTCTAGTGAACTTGGTGATCTGTCTACTATGATCTTCCAACATGTTGTGTGGACAAGGTTGTCTGTATACACCCAATTTACAGTTTCTAAAATATGCAAGAAGTGTGAAGGCTTGTCGATGTGTAGCTTTCTTCC
Organism: Rhinoderma darwinii; assembly: GCF_050947455.1. NCBI lineage: Eukaryota > Metazoa > Chordata > Amphibia > Anura > Rhinodermatidae > Rhinoderma > Rhinoderma darwinii. Next base: position 62,659,051 of record NC_134699.1, read on the forward strand.
CACACACATAGCTGTCTGCATAGCAGTAGCTGCCCTAAATGCCAAAAATAATAGGCAAAGCAATTCCAAGTTTTCCACGTGAAGGTAGACTAGGTTAACACGAAGACCATGAACTTTCCCATTGGGACACTTAGAAGAAATATCTAGTGAAATTATCATATAGTTGTATATTTGAGGATTATATGGCTAGGTTTGGTTACTGTATGGCAATATTATTTGGGAGTTGTACCAATTGGGCAATGTTTGGCAGCATTTTGGGGGAATTGTATGACTGTACTATTTGGGTACTGTATGGTGATAATTTTTGGGAAATGTAGTAGTTGGGCAATGTATGGCAGCAATATTTGGTGGTAGTATTGCTGTATTTCTGAGTTGTAGCAATTAGGAATGGTATAGCGGTTTTTTGGGGAGATGGTATGGCTGTATTATATGGCAATAAAATTTGGGAATTGTATAATTTGGGCAACATATGGCAGCATTTTGGGGGATTGTATAGCTGTATTATTTGGGTACTATCTGGCAGTAATATTTGGACATTGTAGAAGTTGGGCAATGTATGGCAGCTTTTTTTGAGGATTCAATGACTGTATTATTTGGTTACTATATGGCAAAAATATTTGGGATTGTAGAAGTTGGGCAATGTATTGCAGCTTTTTGGGGGGGATAGTATGGCTGTATTATTTGGGTTCTATATGGCAATAATATTTGGACATTGTAGTAGTTGGGCAATGTATGGCAGCTTTTTTTGAGGGATAGTATGGCTGTATTATTTGGGTACTACATGGCAATAATATTTGGGATTGTAGTAGTTGGGCAATGTATGGCAGCTTTTTTGGGGGGATAGTATGGCTGTATTATTTGGGTACTATATGGCAGTAATATTTGGACATTGTAGAAGTTGGGCAATGTATGGCAGCTTTTTTGGGGATTCAATGACTGTATTATCTGGGTACTATATGGCAATAATATTTGGACATTGTAGAAGTTGGGCAATGTATGGCAGCTTTTTTGGGGATTCAATGGCTGTATTATTTGGGTACTATATGGCAGTAATATTTGGACATTGTAGAAGTTGGGCAATGTATGGCAGCTTTTTTGGGGATTCAATGGCTGTATTATCTGGGTACTATATGGCAATAATATTTGGGATTGTAGTAGTTGGGCAATGTATGGCAGCTTTTTTGGGGGATAGTATGGCTGTATTATCTGGGTACTATATGGCAATATTTCTGTGACATGTTACTAGATGGGCAATGTCTGGCAGAACTGTATTTTCTGTGTGTTTAAGGCTTCATACATGCGACCGCATTAGTTTTGCTCTCCGCAAAACCACGTATCCGTTGCGCAAAACCACTGTCGTGTGCATGAGGCCTAAGTTGTTATAACAATATAATTCTTGTATTGTTTGGCATCATTAATCGACATTATATGACAGTTTTATTTGGGGAATGTGCGGTAGTACTACATTATTCGTTGGTAATATTATTTTGGGACTGTATATAGGTTGTAGCGCACTAAGCTTTAAAACAAATATAATTCGACTGCATAGCGGTGTGACAAAACCGAGCGAACACCACAACATACAAAGAGCTACAGACGTGGGCAGAGCAACTGATATTTTATGATTTATTTTTACTTCCCCAAGAACATTGTTCCCATGATTATCTCATCATAAACATTGGACTTTGGATTACAACAACAATATAATGTCTACAGGGGGTTGCGAGCTGCTCCCTTGAGATTCAGCATTTGATATTTTACGGAATATGGACCAATCAGGTTGGATAGTATCTGTCCAATTCATTAATTTGTGTCCGGAAGTTACTATACTCCCTGGTCCATTATTATAAGGGACAAGCTAATGGAGGAGTCAGGACTAATAAGAGCGATTAATTGGCATACGTCTATAGCCAACTTTCCTTCAGCTTAAAACACATTAGAATTGTTAAGCTCTTGGTTTGCCCAGTCCAGTTCCAAACTCCAGAGCTGCACTCACTATTCTGCTGGTGGATCACTGTGTACATACATCACATTACTTATCCTGTACTGATCCTGAGTTATATCCTGTATTATACTCCAGAGCTGCACTCACTATTCTGCTGGTGGAGTCAGTGTACATACATTACATTACTTATCCTGTACTGATCCTGAGTTACATCCTGTATTATACTCCAGAGCTGCACTCACTATTCTGCTGGTGGAGTCACTGTGTACATACATCACATTACTTATCCTGTACTGATCCTGAGTTATATCCTATATTATACTCCAGAGCTGCACTCACTATTCTGCTGGTGGAGTCAGTGTACATACATTACATTACTTATCCTGTACTGATCCTGAGTTACATAGTGGATTATATTCCAGAGCTGCACTCACTATTCTGCTGGTGGAGTCACTGTGTACTTACATTACTTATACTGTACTGATCCTGAGTTACATCCTGTATTATACTCCAGAGCTGCACTCACTATTCTGCTGGTGGAGTCACTGTGTACACATACATTACATTACTTATCCTGTACTGATCCTGAGTTACATCCTGTATTATACTCCAGAGCTGCACTCACTATTCTACAGACTTCAAAGCTAAAATCAACCCGTATACCCTGCTTGTTCAGTGTCTGCACAGCGCTTACCCTGGTGATTTGCACTCTGGGCAGTGTCCTATTTTTGCTAGGTGCTGTACAATTATCAGTTGTAGGAAAAAGTAAGTGTCCCCTGCATTAGAGGAGCTTAGCTGAGCTTTTGGTGTTGTGAACATACAGATGCTTGGTAAGATTATTTCGTTTAAGCTCAGTGTTTATCTGTTTCTGGGAAAGCTGGGTGACAAGCATTATAGGCGCCAATATATCATCGTCACGGGTTCTCAGCTTTCCTAGGCTCCTGAACTGCAAATCTGATTAGCCATGAAGTAATATATCCTATCCTAAGCAAATGTGCTGGAAATCTTAGTAAGAGCTATAATAGCAGCCATACTGCTTGTCACCCAGCTTTTCCAGGAACAGATAGGGCAGATGTGACACAGCTACTTGCTCTTTAAGTCACTCAATTGTTAACATGTTCTGGACGCATGCAAGAATAAAGCAGAGCACTTTGGTTATTCAGTAACTTTGTTTACATGGAGATTTCAATCCTAGTTTTTATTCTTAAAGGGCCAGTAAGGCTGAATTTAAAACCCTAGAAAAATGCAGTTTATAACAAGAAGGGCTGATAACAGCGGTCAATAGCTTGCATGCAACTGCACAGCATATAAGGAGAAGAGACACTGTAAGAATTGCAACCTTGAAGCCCTTATTTCAAGGTTGCAATATATTTGCAACTTACTTGAGGAGTCGTCTTCTCGTGTTGCAGCCTGCAGATGTGTATGATCAGCGGAGACAAGAAGGTCTGAAGTGCAGAGGGTTCGTTGCAGTGTGCAGGTTGTGTCAGGAGCTCTGCAGAGGGTCATTTCTCAGAAGACTAATGATTTGCCTTCAATGTGTTCCCTGTATAAGTATAAGAACGCGACTACTTTCACTTTCCCTTTATTTTGCGTGCCCATGTTAGGGTATGTTCACACGCTTACTAAAAAACTTCTGAAAATACGGAGCTGGATTCAAGGGAAAACATCTCCTGTTTTTCAGCTGTTTTTTTAGCAACTCGCGTTTTTTTGCAGCATTTTTTATGGCCCTTTTTGGAGCTGTTTTTCTATAGAGTCAATGAAAAGCGTCTCCAAAAACTTTATAAAAACGGCTGTGTAAAAAAGTGCTTCACCCCCAAGTGCCCTCATAAGTGCTCCAGCCAGAGATGTACCTATAAGTGCATCAACCAAAAATGCCCTCTTATGTGCACCAGCCATAGATGCCCTTATAAGTGCCCAGGGTACAGATGATCCATATGTGCTCAACCCCTAGATGCCCCCAGAGTGCCTATGGCTCATAAGTGTCTCAACCAAAAATGCTGCATAAGTGCACCAGCCACAGATGCCCTTATACGTGGCCAGGGCACAGATTATCCATACGTGCCTCACACCCAGGTGCCCCCATTAGAGATGTACTCATAAGTGCCTCAACTAAAAATGCCACCTAAACTGCACCAGCCACAGATGCCCTCATAAGTTCCCTAGGCAGGGCTGCTCCATACGTACTCCACCCCAGATGCCCCATTAACGCGCCTCCAGAGATCTGTTCAAAAGTGCCTCAGCCAAAATGCCCCCTCAAGTGCTCCAGCCACAGGTTGTGCTCATAAGTGCCCCAGACACAGATGCCCTTATCAGTGCCTCAGCTATAGATACCCCTATAAGTGCTCCAGATACAGATACTCCATATGTACTCCACCCCCAGATTCCCCCAAAATGCCCCCAGCCACAAATATCCACCACAAGTGCCTAAGTCAAAGATGTGCCTATAGTTGCCCCAGCCACACTTGCCTCTATGAGTGCCATGGCCACAGAAGCCCTAATAAGTATGCCAGGTATACGTACCCCCTTAAGTGTACCAACCACAGGTCTTCTCTTTGAGTGATCACTGCCGCAGTAATAACTCCAGCGGTACCCTGTGCGGAAAGTTGCACTGTGAAATATGGAAGTCCTTACATCCTGATGTCCTCACTCCGCATTATGGAAGAAGTTCTCTGTTTCTGAAATGTTATGAACATTTTCTAATATATTTTGTGTTTCTATTCTTTACCATTTTCAATATCTCTGCGTAATGTCAGTGAATTAAAACATTTTTTTGGATTGCCTACACTGATAGATTGTAACTACCTCACCAGCTGTGTGAGAAGGACTAGGTTGTCACTGAATGTCTATAATGAATTATACAGTCACTTTACTGGATCTGTAGAACCACAGCTGTAAGGGGGTTATAGTCTTTTATTTTGAAGAGGTGCTATTTGAACACTATATGGCAATGTTATATAGGTACTGTATAGAAGTATTATGTAGGTAATGTATGGTACTTTTATTTAGCACTGTATGGCAGTATTATGTGTGCACTGTATGGTTGTATTATTTTGATACTTTACGTCAGCACTGTATGGTTTTGTTATATGTTCCCTGTATAGTAGTATTATATAAGCACTATATTGAGCTATTATCTAGGTAATGTATAGTACTATTATTTAGCACTGTATGGCAGTATTATGTGTGCACTGTATGGTTGTATTATTTGGTACTTTACGTCAGCACTCTATGGTTTTGTTATATGTTCCCTGTATAGTACTATTATATATGCACTATATTGAGCTATTATCTAGGTAATGTATGGTACTATTATTTAGCACTGTATGCCAGTATTATGTGTGCACTGTATGGTTGTATTATTTGGTACTTTACGTCAGCACTCTATGGTTTTGTTATATGTTCCCTGTATAGTACTATTATATATGCACTATATTGAGCTATTATCTAGGTAATGTATTGTATTATTATTTAGCACTGTATGGCAGTATTATGTGTGCACTCTATGGTTGTATTATTTTGATACTTTACGTCAGCACTCTATGGTTTTGTTATATGTTCCCTGTATAGTAGTATTATATATGCACTATATTGAGCTATTATCTAGGTAATGTATGGTAATCTTATTTAGCACTGTATGGCAGTATTATTTGTGCACTGTATGGTTGTATTATTTTGATACTTTACGTCAGCACTCTATGGTTTTGTTATATGTTCCCTGTATAGTAGTATTATATATGCACTATATTGAGCTATTATCTAGGTAATGTTTGTTACTCTTATTTATCACTGTATGGCAGTATTATATGTGCACTGTATGGTTATATTATTTTGACGCTATATTTCAGCACGCTATGGTATTGTTATATGTTCCCTGTATGACACTATTATATATATGACTTTTATTGAGCTATTATGTAGGTGATGTATGATACTTTTATTTGACACTATATGCTTTTATTTTGTAGGCACTGTATGGACTATTTCATGACAGTATTGACTAGAACCCAGGGTTTAAGAGTGATCAGATTTCATTACAGTTGCTCCCATGGGGACACAAGTATAAACTTATAACTAACAAGACAGCTTGGGCTTTACAGAAGAAAAGCGGCATCATCTCTTATTGTCCTCAGTCTTGTGTAACTTGACAACATGACAACGGTCCTATTATAGGTTCTATAGTGCAAAGATAGTCATTGTACTTAGGAATAAAGACAGGAAAGTGAGCAAACTAAGAGTTTACAAAAAGGTGTACTGTGTCTTTAAATATGTTACTAGTCTAATAATTCACTATTACAGACAAGATTGATGATTGAAACCTGTTGCTCTTTATCTATTGCATAACCACACCACCCAGCTGACAGCCAAAGGACGTGAGAACGTGCTGAGAGCTGCAGTTTAGCAACAGCTGGAGGACATGGGTTACACTACTCAACAAATTGCATACCAGCAAATTATAATTTGCTTCTATGTGATAACTCCAAGCATAGCTGTCCTAATAAACAACCACAGGAACCACCAACAAAAATGTATTGTCCATGGCCAGACTAAGCCTATAACCTTCAAAAAGTATTTTCTATGAAGACCTACACTGATCTACACTGTGCTGTGTTGCTTTAAATGATCTGGGAAGTCGGCAACGGCAGGCACGACAATGGAGAGGAAATGCTTTATAATCTCCAGTGAATTCTATTCTATTATCTGATGACTTGAAGCTTGAGTAGAACCATATCTCATTTCTGTTATATTTTCTATTATGACTCGTTGTTTTTGGAAAGCCCACATTGACTGCTGTATTGCCTCTCACATTTATATCGCTTCCCGTAAAATATAGTCCCCTTCCATGTTGGTTGCCCTTTTAATCTATATAATTTGCCTGCCTTCCCTCAACTTCCTAAATCGTTGACATTGACCACTGTCTCATATCTGTACCCCACCATACCCATCTGGACTTTCTGTCCTTCTATCACATTCATAACCTTCTAATGCCACCACCTTTCCATAAGTGTCAACTCCATAAACTCTCCTTCAAGGTTCACCATGAGCTCATGTCACCCGTCCTCATACCATTACCCCCTCTCTTAATGTTGACCCCTTACCAAATTTACTTATCCTTCCTAAGCCTCTTTCCTCATTGAGCCCCCTCCCAACTATATCTTCTCCATTCTTCACACCAAGTTTTTCTCTCTATCCATCACTACCACCCTCATTCTAGAACAAGGCCGCCATCAGGGCAGTACAGGTGGTACTTATGTCAGGGGCTCTGACCATTGACCCATATGGGCCCAGATATTTCTGGTGGTGGCCCTGTTCTAGAATGATCTTCTTCAGGAACTCATTCTCGTATAATGTTTACAAAAGGCATGGCGTGGTTGTAATGGTAACTACCTCCTATTTCCAACCTCCCAACAGTCCTTTCAGGGGTTGAAATAGAGGTGAGGGGGCCTCATAGCAAAGGTTAAAATGATACCACCTTCTGAAGTTGGTTAACGCCACCATTCCCCAACCCCTTAAACCAGGAGGTTTTAGAGCTTGTTTGCACCTATATGACTTTCCATGATCCTAAGGCTAATTTCGCACACTTGCGTATTCTAACATTGTAGGGTCTGTGAAGAGGGGATCCCTGAACAGGTTTCCACTACTATTAAGGCCCCATAAAAGTCGTATGAACTGTCCCTATGGTTTGTACACCATTGAGTCCCGTTTCTTGTGGAAATGTCCAGAGAATGGGACCAAAATTGGTCAGAGCATATGCAGATTTACATAAAGGAGTGGAAATTAAAATGTTCCATGATTTGGGATTCATATGTTGGGTGGCATACTTAATGGTACACCCCTACATAGTGCTAGAGCATCTCCTCCTAAAAACACAACCGTAAATATAATTCACTACAGCTCCAAAACAGGTAGAGGTGGCCAACTGGATAATTGCTGAGGATCTTTGTTTCCAAGGGGGCACCAGGAGCAATTTGAGTTTACCATTGACCCATGTGATGCCCTAGACCACCAGGAAATGCCTCAAACCACAAGGGATTTAATTGTTAAACCCTTCACCGCACTTGACTTCATTTAGCTTTCCCAGAAAGAGACAGGAGTAGAAATATTTTTTAAAGAATTGACTTTAGACATAGTTATTTATAGACACAAGTCGGTTAAATTTTTTTTATTATGCTCCAGTATTTCCGTCTACATATCTCTGTAACATGTGTCTATACTTGCCTGGAGCTGTCTGCTTGCAAGAATGAAGTGCTATAATCACATCCCCCATAGTAATCATGTTTAAGGAGAGACCACCACTGACAACATTATAGTGGCATGGACTTACCACTGTAAGATTATGGGGCCCAGTTACTCGGGAGGCTCAACTCCGCAGGAGCCTTAGAGGTGATAGGGGGACGGAGACATATTGAATATGGAGGCAGAGGAAGGGAAGATATGGCACAGGGATCAGTGGAAACCATAGTAGCCATAACCTATTTCTTAATATGTTACTGAGGGTGTCTCTGTGAAATGTGACCCCATTCCAAGTTGTGCTATGAGGCCCCATGATTCCATGTTAAGTCTATATATTCAATAGGTGCTACAATCAATTGTGATTATGGAATCGAAAGTTTTAAATGGCCAAGATTGGAGTTTTCATCGATTCCGTCTTTCCGTTCAGGAGGGCGGTTTGTCAGGGCAACAGTCTCTGCGCGCTCACCACGATGTATATATCCAACATGGCGTGCCGGATACTCAGTGATCATAATATATATGTATGACATAGAGCGGTGAAGGGTTAATCTTGGCATAGATGTGCCCATCAGAGTTCTGGATAGTGAAGCCTGTAGCTATAGGGAAATCTGGAAGTTTGTGACTTCACATCTACTTGAGAGGGCAGTGGTCTAGTCTGTCTAAGAATAACTAGGAGTTCTAGAATCATGAGCCAGTATGGAGTGATCTCCAGTGGCATACCTACATCAGAGGGGCACCATTATGGTGCTGGGTTTCGCCCCCAGACGAGAAGGATTTGGTTTGTTTTCCCTTTCACATCCCTGCCATGACCCTTGCAAATTCCACACCCCTTGTTGCTAATAATGCAGTTCCTCTCAAGAAGGAAGTTCTACATAGGTTTTTGCCATCCAGTAGCAAAACAGGTGGCATTAAGAGCTTTATAGCAGCCATATGGTCCAGCGGCGTAGCTATAGGGGTCGCAACGGTAGCAACCTCAAAGCCTAGGAGGCCCACAGAAGAAGGGGGTCCGCCAGTAACCTCGGACCCCCGAGTGGTGAAGCAGAAAGAACTTTGTCCACTTACTCGTGTAAGCCACAGGCTGTTTTAGATCAGGAGGATATCAGCCTGATATTCCAGCGCAGGAGGTGCGATCACATCACTGCAATGCATTGACTGTGCCGGGAAGAAGGCAGAAGACCCTGTTGCTTGTCGTGGGAATGGGGTGAGGTGAGTTTCAGGTTTTTTTTAATTTTTCATTGGTGTGAAGGGGGGCACTTTAATTCCTTGAAGGGGCCACTATATATGTGGGGGGGATCTAACTACATTATGGGGGGACCTAACTATTATATGAGGGTACCTAACTACTATAGGGAACACAACAAAAAAAAAAAGACTACTCCTGTGTGGTCTATAGACAAGGAGAGAAAAAAACAAAAAACACCCGGCGCACATCGTGCATCATCTCTTGTTTAAAGTGACAAATGGTCAGGGGTAAGCGGTTGTGCTTACCTTGTGGTGTTGTGCTAAGTGCACAACACCCAGAAGCGCCTGTATGGTCTCAAAGGACTGCAGCTGGTAAAGGGGCTGTCAGGGCTCCCTCAGTAGATAGATCGAGATAAATGGAGAAAAAAAGGAGGATAAAATTCTCGAGCGCTGTCCAAATGCTGTGGATATACACCTCGTTCCAAATTATTATGCAAATGTTATTTTTCGCTGATTTTCCTCAATAGTCGATGCAAATGACAGTCAGTATAATCTTCAAGCCATCAACCGTTGGAGTATAATGCAAATTTTATTGAACAAATCTCCTAATGATAACAGATTTTTTTTTTTAAGTAAAAAACTCAAAATGCACTGTTTACATTATTATGCACAACAGAGATCAAAACATTTTACAGGTTGTAAAGAAAACTAAAATGGTAATTTGTTGAATTTGCAGCATCAGGAGGTCATATTTACAGAAATCAAAAGCTCTTTCAATCAAAAAAAACTTAACAGGCCAAGTTACATGTTAACATAGGACCCCTTCTTTGATATCACCTTCACAATTCTTGCATCCATTGAATTTGTGAGTATTTGGACAGTTTCTGATTGAATATCTTTGCAGGATGTCAGAATAGCCTCCCAGAGCTTCTGTTTTGATGTGAACTGCCTCGCACCCTCATAGATATTTTGCTTGAGGATGCTCCAAAGGTTCTCAATAGGGTTGAGGTCAGGGGAACATGGGAGCCACACCATGAGTTTCTCTCCTTTTATGCCCATAGCAGCCAATGACACAGAGGTATTCTTTGCAGCATGAGATGGTGCATTGTCATGCATGAAGATAATTTTGCTACGGAAGGCACGGTTCTTCTTTTTGTACCACGGAAGAAAGTGGTCAGTCATAAACTCTACGTACTTTGCAGAGGTCATTTTCACACTGTCAGGGAACCTAAAGTGGCCTACCAGCTCTCTCACTATGATTCCAGCCCAAACCATGACTCTGCCACCTCCTTGCTGACGTCACAGCCTTGTTGGGACATGGTGGCCATTCACCAACCATCCACTACTCCATCCATCTGGACCATCCAGGGTTGCACGGCACTCATCAGAAAACAACACGGTTTGAAAATTAGTCTTCATGTATTTCTAAGCCCACTGCAACCGTTTCTGCTTGTGAGCATTGTTTAGGGGTGGCCGAATAATAGCTTTATGCACACTTGCAAACCTCTGGAGGATCCTACACCTTGAGGTTCACGGGACTCCAGATGCACCAGCGGCTTCAAATACCTGTTTGCTGCTTTGCAATGGCATTTTAGCAGCTGCTCCCCTAATCCTATTAATTTGTCTGGCAGAAACCTTCCTCATTATGCCTTTATCTGACCAAACCCGTCTGTGCTCTGAATCAGCCACAAATCTTTTCACAGTACGATGATCACGCTTAAGTTTTCTTGAAATATCCTTGTCCAAGGTATTGCACTATTTCACGCTTTTCGGCAGCAGAGAGATCCTTTTTCTTTCCCATATTGCTTGAAACCTGTGGCCTGCTTAATAATGTAGTTTTCCTTTGATTGGGCACACCTGGCAAACTAATTATCACAGGTGTCTGAGATTGATTACAATGATCCAAAGAGCCCTAAGACACAATACCATCCATGAGTTTAATTGAAAAACGAATAATTAAATGTTTATGACACTTAAATCCAATGCAATAATAATTTGGAACACGGTGTATGTTTAATGGATAAGAATGCTACGCATTACGAGATCGGACAAAGGAACATACATGATGCTGGAGGACCCATCAGGGTTGAAATAGTTTAAAAAGACCGCCAAAAAGAACGTTTCTGGGGTCAAAGGCAAAAAGAATAAAAAACTTTAATAACAAATGCAAATGAACAAATACCCAAAATTGATGATAAACATAGAGACTGTACACATGAACTTTATTACTGTTCTGCGGTGTATGTGGCTCAGTGTAGGAGAAACATGAGAGGGCTTTCGCCGTTGTGCTCGTGGAACTAAAAAAATGGTTAAAATTGAAAATGAAAAAATTCTGCCAGTATTACGGTCATTAACATTTCTAACCGTGTGATCAAAGATTAAAACTTCAAGGGCTTGGGATACTGTATATCATACTAACAGTTAAGGAATGTTCCAGAATATGTGTCTGCCGTTTACAGCGGGGATCGCAGGATGTGCGTCTCAGGTCGCTACGGAGAACGAGCGCTAACGCTCGGAAGCCAGGAGACCTTTTGGCGTCTCTGGTTGCTAAGGAGACGGGTTACCGCCTCTAACACAGTTTCAGGTGTCAAATGATGGTTTCAGTGACCTCATTGAGGTCCATAGGTTTGAGGGTGTCTAGTTTGTAGACCCAGAAGATCTCCCTTTTACATAAATTCTCAAAACTGTTACTGAGGGAGGGGTCTGTTTGTTTAATCAAAAAACAATCAAAATCTCCCTTATGTTGGGTAGTGCAATGACGTGATATGCTGCGCTGCTTAAATTGTTTCATACAGTTTGACCTATGTTTGTTGAGGCGACAGTGTAGGGGTTGTATTGTTCTACCTACATACTGTTTTTTACAGGTACAAGTGATTAGGTAAATAACATTAGATGATTTACAGTTGAGGCGATGTTTGATGGGGAAGGAAGTTGCTGTGGAATTTGATTTGAAACTGGTAAGTTGGTGGGTAATGGTGTTGCCACAAAGGCATTTTGTTACCCCACACTTGTAGCTCCCCGATGCTCCAATTTTATTCTCAGAGGGTTTAGGGTATGTTCACACGGCCAAATTTCAGACGTATACGAGGCGTATTATGCCTCGTTTTACGTCTGAAAATACGGCTCCAATACGTCGGCAAACATCTGCCCATTCATTTGAATGGGTTTGCCGACGTACTGTGCAGACGACCTGTTATTTACGCGTCGTCGTTTGACAGCTGTCAAACGACGACTCGTAAAAATACAGCCTCGTCAAAAGAAGTGCAGGACACTTCTTTCAGACGTTTTTGGAGCTGTTTTCTCATAGACTCCAATGAAAACAGCTCCAAAAACGAGTTGGTAAAAAAATGAGTTGGTAAAAATGCGAGTTGGTAAAAAAACGTCTGAAAAGCAGGGTCTGTTTTCCCTTGAAAACAGCTCTGGATTTTCAGACGTTTTGGTTGACTACGTGTGAACATACCCTTATGTTCATTCCAGTGGGGCACGTTTGAACTTCTACGTGGTGTCAGAACAGAGTGCACAGCGCTCTCCCTATGCCCTGAATCTCTCAGCACACGCTGCTACTAGAAGACCTAGTGCTGAGAGAAGACATCGGGACCGGATTGGTGTCGGTCCTGATGACGTGATCACCATGAAAAACTAATCATGGTGTTCACAGCAAAGTTTGTTGCAGCAACAAACGTTCACCTGTTTGTTACAATGTTTCTCTTCCCTCCCTGTCAGATCGTTCTGAGACAGTGGGAGAGAAGAAGCTGTGCCGAGCAGCTGCTGTGTGTCTCCTATAAAGACACACCAACTGTGAAAAACACACACAAATAACACCTACACACAGAGCCGCCATCAGGAATTTCAGGGCCCCCTACAGCTAAATTTTCTGGGCCCCCCTACCGTGGCACCGCCTGTTAACGGTACTCCGTCCAGTACTATATCATGGTACCCAGGGCCGCCATCAGGGGGGGTATTAGGGGTACTGATGTGAGAGGCCCGGCCAAACCTAATTGAAAGGGGGGCCCGGCAAACTGCCGCGATTTGCCTTTGGTAGAAAAAAAAACAGGCCCCTGCAATGGGGCCCGTTTTTTTCACCAAAAGAATGTCATGAGCTGCGGGCCCCCCTTTTAATTAGCTTTGGCCGGGCCTCTCACATCAGTACCCCTAATACCCCCCCTGATGGCGGCCCTGGGTAGCATGGGGGCCGTCAAACACCGCCGCCCGTGCGACCGATCACGCGCACCCGCAAACTCCCGCGCATGCGCACCCGCGACCGCCTGGAACCGCGCACCGAATTTTGAGGCAGATTTTGACCTGCCCACACTATCTTGCCGCGTTTTTTGCCTGCGGCGATTGAGGACAGCAGACAGAAAACGCAGCGAAAAATGAATTTTCTGCCTCCCATTGATTTCGATGGCAGGTCAGAGGCGGAACCGCGGCAAGAAAGGACGTGCTGCTTTTTCTTTTTTCCGCGACTGGCTCCCATTGATTTCAGATTAAATCAATGGGAGGCGGTTTTGGAAGTTGTTTGGTGCTGATTCTGACGCAGTGTCCGAGTCAATATCAAGGCCCACAAACTCTGTGAACTGGGCCTTATTGTTAGGGCTTATTCAGACGAACGTGTAATACATCCGTGCAACGTGCGTGATTTTCACGCGCCTCGCACGGACCTATATTACTCTATGGGGCCGTGCAGACTGTCAGTGATTTTCACGCGCCTCGCACGGACCTATGTTACTCTATGGGGCCGTGCAGACTGTCAGTGATTTTCACGCAGCGTGTGTCCGTGTGTCCGCTGCGTAAAACTCACGACATGTCCGATATTTGTGCATTGTCCGCGCATCACGCACCCATTGAAGTCAATGGGTGCGTGAAAATCACGCCCAGCACTTCCGCAGCCGTATAAACTATGAATGAAAACAGAAAAGCACCACGTGCTACAAACATACAAACAGAGTGTCATAATGATGGCGGCTGCGCGAAAACCACGCAGCCGCGCATCATACGCTGCTGACACACGGAGCTGTTATGGACCTTTTGCAAGCGCAAAACGCCACGTTTTTGCGCGCGCAAAAAGCACACGCTTGTGTAAATCCGGCCTTAGGGTAGGAACACACTAGGCATGAACACTGCAGATTTTATGCAACACATTTTATTGTGGATAATCCGCAGCGTATCACAGTCGCAGCAGAGTGGATGAGATTAGAACAAATCTCACCCACACGCTGCAAAAATAATGGACCTGCAGTGTGGCTTTTTGGCTTTCTAAGCCGCAGCGTGTCAATGTATCCTGTGGAATCGCTGCTCCTCTGTTGCGGAAATGCCGCGGTTCTGCCGCAAAAATCACACATGAGAAAAAAAAAAAAGGCACTTTTTTAAATTTATAAAAAAGTTTAGACTTGCCCCGGCTGTAGTCCTGGTGACGCGATCCTCTATTCTTAGCGCAGCCCGGCCTCCTGTCATGACGTTTCATCCCATGTGACTGCTGCAGCGGTCACACGGTTTACAGCGTCATCCCAGGAGGCGGGGCTACGTTCAGAAGAGAGAGACGCGTCGCCCTAAACTATGGCCGGGGCAAGTCTAAACTTTTTTTCCCTGCAGGATTCCCGCAGCGGACATGCCTCACGAAACCTGCGCCACTATTTGGTGCGGTTTTGCTGGCAGAATTCCCTGCGGCTACCGGGGCGGATAAGCTGTGTAGTTTTACTCAGCATATCCGCCAAGTGTGTCCCTTATGATGTCGCTCCTGGAGCTGCTGCCGCTCTCTAAATAGGCAGTTGGTCCAGTAGAATTTGGAATTATTTTTTTTTGTGAACCAGCTTAAAAAAATACAAAACTTTTGTGTTAGGGCCTGTTCACATCACTGTTCGCTTCCGCTCCGGGGTTCCGTCTGAGGATTCTGTCGGGTGAACCCCGCAACGGAAAGTGAAAGTGATAGCACAGCTTCCGTTTCCATCACCATTAGCGCAGTCGACTGCGCTATTGATTCCGTCAGAAAACCAGCCGAAATGGTGACGAACCACCGCTCCGGGGTTCCGTCTGAGGTTTCTTTCGGGTGAACTCCGCAACGGAAAGTGAAAGTGACAGCACAGCTTCCGTTTCAGTCACCATTGATCTCAATGGTGACGGAAACATCGCTAATGGTTTCCGTTCGTCACCATTCCGGCTGGTTTTCGGACGGAATCAATAGCGCAGTCGACTGCGCTAATGGTGATGGAAACGGAAGCTGTGCTATCACTTTCACTTTCCGTTGCGGGGTTCACCCGACAGAAACCTCAGAAGGAACCCCGGAGCGGAAGCGAACAGTGATGTGAACAGGCCCTAACACAAAAGTTTTGTGTTTTTTTAAGCTGGTTCACAAAAAAAAATAATTCCAAATTCTACTGAACCAACTGCCTATTTAGAGACCGGCAGCAGCTCCAGGAGCGACATCATAAGGGACACACTAGGCGGATATGCTGAGTAAAACGACACAGCTTATCCGCCCCGGTAGCCGCAGGGAATTCCGCCAGCAAAACCGCACCAAATAGTGGCGCAGGTTTCGTGAGGCGTGTCCGCTGCGGGAATCCTGCAGGGAAAAAAAAGTTTAGACTTGCCCCGGCTGTAGTTTAGGTGACGCATCTCTCTCTTCTGAACGTAGCCCCGCCTCCTGGGATGACGCTGTAGACCATGTGACCGCTGCAGCAGTCACATGGGATGAAACGTCATGACAGGAGGCCGGGCTGCGCTAAGAATAGAGGATCGCGTCACCAGGACTACAGCCGGGGCAAGTCAAAACTTTATCAATTTAAAAAAGTACCTTTTTTTTCTTCTCATGTGTGATTTTTGCGGCAGAACCGCAGCATTTCCGCAACAAAGGAGCAGCGATTCTGCAGAATAAATTGACATGCTGCGGCTTAAAAAGCCAAAAGCCACACGGCAGGTCCATTATTTTTGCAGCGTGTGGGTGAGATTTGTTCATATCTGACCCCCTCGGCTGTGACTGTGATACGCTGCGGATTATCCACAATAAAATGTGTTGCATAAAATCCGCAGTGTTCATGCCTAGTGTGTTCCTACCCTAAGGCCGGATTTACACGAGCGTGTGCTTTTTGCGTGCGCAAAAAACGTGGCGTTTTGCGCATGCAAAAGGTCCATAACAGCTCCGTGTGTCAGCAGCGTATGATGCGCGGCTGCGTGATTTTCCCGCAGCCGCCATCATTATGACACTCTGTTTGTATGTTTCTAGCACGTGGTGCTTTTCTGTTTTCATTCATAGTTTATACGGCTGCGGAAGTGCTGGGCGGGATTTTCACGCACCCATTGACTTCAATGGGTGCGTGATGCGCAAACAATGCACAAATATAGGACATGTCGTGGGTTTTACGCAGCGGACACACGGACACACGCTGCGTGAAAATCACTGACAGTCTGCACGACTCCATAGAGTAACATAGGTCCGTGCGAGGCGCGTGAAAATCACTGACAGTCTGCACGACCCCATAGAGTAACATAGGTCCATGCGAGGCGCGTGAAAATCACTGACAGTCTGCACGGCCCCATAGAGTAACACAGGTCCGTGCGAGGCGCGTGAAAATCACGCGCGTTGCACGGATGTATTACACGTTCGTCTGAATAAGCCCTAACAATAAGGCCCAGTTCACAGAGTTTTTGGGCCTTGATATTGACTCGGACGCTGCGTCAGAATCAGCACCAAACAACTTCCAAAACCGCCTCCCATTGATTTAATCTGAAATCAATGGGAGCCAGTCGCGGAAAAAAGAAAAAGCAGCACGTCCTTTCTTGCGGCGGTTCCGCCTCTGACCTCCCATCGAAATCAATGGGAGGCAGAAAATGCATTTTTCGCTGCGTTTTTTGTCTGCTGTCCTCAATCGGCGCGAGCAAAAAACGTAGCAAAAAAACGCGGCAAGATAGTGTGGGCAGGTCAAAATCTGCCTCAAAATTCTTTAAGGAATTTTGAGGCAGATTTTTTTTTGCCTGCAAAATACTGTGTGAACAGGGCCATACATAAACAGCACTTTGAGATAATTTACTCACCGTGTCAGAAGAGCTGCTCCCACTCAAGTCCTCTTCCGACGATGTCTTCCAGGCGAGGTCTTCGGTCCAGACGTCCAGTCCTTCACCTCCAGCCAGGCTCCAGGTAAGTTTTGTCCATGTGTGTCCGCGGCTGTCTCCAGTGCGGGCGTTCGTGGGTGCGCGCTCGCGAGTGCGCACGCGCGGGAGTTTCCTTGTGCGCGCGATCGGGTGCGCGCGCGCGGGCGGACTGTTTGACGGCCCCCCATGACGAGGGGAGGGGAGGGGAGGGGGCCCGCAGCAGCAGCACCTCACGACATTCTTTTGGTGAAAAAAACGGGCCCCATTACAGGGGCCCGTTTTTTCCTACCAAAAGAATGTTGCGGCAGTTGCCGGGCCCCCCTTTCAGTTAGGTTTGGCCGGGCCCCTCACACCACTACCCCTAATACCCCCCTGATGGCGGCCCTGCCTACACATAGATAGTTTAGTGTAGGCAACTAGTTATAGTTTAGGTAGTCTGTTAGGTAGATAGTTTAGATAGTACTCAGATTAGGACAATTAATTAATAATCAATTAGGACTTATAATGTGTATATATATCTATAAAATCACATATATATATACTGTATGTATATAGTGTGTGTGTGCATATGTGTGTATATATATATATATATATATATACACACACACACACACGTGATATATATTATATATAGACATATATTTGAAACATGTTAATACTAAAAATGAATAATTAGGGATGTTATATATTTATAACATCATATAGATATATATACGTACATGTAGTATATACGCATACACACACAATCTTATATAAATCTCTTCATATATTTTACACGTCTGTAAATTCTAAATACTTTGATTAGGGCTGTTCATAAATGTATTATTTATTTGTCATAATTTAGTTGTGATGTAATTAATTACATATATATCTATGATGTGGTATAGATATACGCACACGTAATATACTTTATGTATATATATATATATATATATATATATATATATATATATATATACAAACAGTCATATAAATTATTAATTTTATTAATTCTACATATCAAATGATTGGTTGTTAGGGTCGTTCATAAAGTTATTAATTATTAGTCATTCAACAATTGATTAGTTGTAAAGATTAAATTGATTATATATGTATACACACACATTTAGATAAAATAATTTATTCCTATATTTTACAGTTCTATTAATTCTAGATACTAATTGTTAGGGTCGTTTATAAATTTATTGATCAATTGATTAGTGGACTTTTTCTTTGTTACATTTATTAAAATTGTTACAAAAATGTGTTAAAAAAAATATTAAAAAAATGGCACGCAAGTTATATACCGGTGAAGAGGCATTTGCTCTCTTGGATTCTGATAGTGAATGTCACTTTTGGGGGGTTTCCGCTGTTTTGGTCTCTCCAGGGCGTTGCAAATGGGACATGGCACCGAAAACCATGATAGCAAAATTTGAGCTGCAAAACCCAAATTGCGCTCCTTCCCTTCTGAGGGCTGTCGTGTGTTCAAACATAAGTTCATGACCACATATGGGGTATTGCCTTAATCAGGAGAAATTTCTTTACATATGTTGGGGTGCTTTTTCTCCTTTATTCCTTGCAAAAATGTTAAATGTCTATGTTTCTTCAGAAGAAATGTAGATTTTCATTTTCACAGACTAATTCCAATAAATTCAGCAAAACAGCTGTGGGGTTAAAATGCTCACTATACAACTAGATAAATTCCTTGAGGGGTGTAGTTTCCAAAATGGGGTCACTTTTTGGGGGTTTCCACTGTTTAGGCACCACAAGACCTCTTCAAACCAGACATGGAGCCTAAAATATATTGTAATAAAAAGGAGGCTATGTGGAAACCATCAACAAGCTGCTGTTGACTAAATAGAAATTAATATTACCCGTCTCTTTTTATTACTCCGAGTGTATAAAGTGACTCTGCTCTAAAATAGTTGTTGGTCTGACTCAAACTCCTTAATACCCCCTGCTGCCCGACTCATTAAATTGGGACCTAACTTATTGATGATATCCAGATTACGGCATCATTTTCGGAACATTGTGCACAGATAAAAATAAATGGATACATGCAGGTATATAAAAAAATGTGTTCAAGTTGTTTCGCTCCCTGCTTGTTCAGTGCGCTTACAGATATGTAGGAATTACCTGGAAACAAGAGCCTGATGAAGAACAGAAAACTGACCTCTTCCACCGAGCAATTGAGTGCCTATCAATATATTCTATAATCAGAGATAAGGACCGGTGGTCACATAGGGTGCATCCACTGTCACTGCTGAAGGGGGCAACATTGACGTGATGACCTGGGCACCCAGAACTTGCCAACTCTATAGTTGTCTACAGCAGTGCCTGGGAGTCACTTGGAATGCAGGATCGGGGTGAGGTGAGTATCTGCAAGTCTGGTGTCAAGATTTATTTAGGGTGTCTGGTCTTGGGCTTGTTTTTATTTAGGGTGTCTGGTATGTGGTCTGTATTTGTTTAGGGGGTCTGTATTTATTTTTGGTTCTGGTCTGGGTTCTGTATTTATTTAGGGGGTCTGGTCGGAGGTCTGTATTTGTTTAGGGGTCTGTATTTATTTTGGCGACTGGTCTGGGGTCTGTATTTATTTAGGGGTCTGTATTTGTTTGATGGGGAGAATTTATTTTAATGTCTTGTCTGGGGTCTGTATTTATTTTGGAGTCTGGTCTTGGATCTTCATTTAATTTGGGGTCTGTTCTTGGGTCTGAATTAGTTTAAGGGGTCTACTCTGTGGTCTGTATTTCTTTAGGAGGTCTTGTATGGGGTCTGTATTTATTTTAGGGTCTGGTCTAGGGTCCGTATGTGTTACAGGGTCTTGTATGGGGTCTGTATTTGTTTAGTGGGTCTGGGGTCTGTATTAGTTTAGGGTGTCTTGGGTCTGCATTAGTTTAGGGAGTCTGGTCTGGGGTCTGTATTAGTTTAGGGGGCTGGTCTGGGGGTCTGTATTTGTTTTAGGGTCTGGTCTAGGGTCCGTATGTGTTACATGGTCTTGTGTGGGGTCTGTATTTGTTTAGGGGGTCTGATCTGGGGTCTGTATTAGTTTAGGGTGTCTGGGGTCTGTATTAGTTTAGGGAGTCTGGTCTGGGGGTCTGTATTAGTTTAGGGGGTCTGGTCTGGGGGTCTGTATTTGTTTAGGGGGTCAGCTTTCTGTAATTGTTAGCAGTCTTGTCTGAAGTCTGTATTTATTTAGGGGGTCTGGTCTGGGGTCTGTATTAGTTTAGGGGGTCTGATCTTAGGTCTGTATTTATTTAGGGGTCGGGTCTGGTGTCTGTATTTGTTAACAGGTCTTGGGGTGTTCCCTATATAAATGACCGGGCATCACTTAATACATCACTTCTAGGAGTCTCCCAGATGTCAAAAAATGGCAAGTACAATTATTTGGGCACTATATGATACACTAGAGGAATTGGGCATCAATTGTAGGTACTACACAGGTCACCCACCATCCTAATGCCAGTTCTATTAGAGACCTTGTAGCCAGTTAGGCAATGTTAGGTACTGTTAGAGTGTAGGTGGGGGTCCTGCTACATGTGCTATTTATAATACTGGTGTCTACTTATGTGTCAGAGAGGTCTTTGGGCCCCCCTCAAGCACCTCGAAATTCCTTACCTGAGACAAGTTTCACAACCACTCTAAAAATAGAATCCTGACCTCCTATACGTTGCGCCACACTGATACTGAGAATTTCCAGCTCTAGTAAATCCAACCATAAACACGTATTGTCTTGTTCACTAGTTTCTGATATAAACTTACACACATTCCAGAGGAAAGTATTCTATTTTTTAAGCAGCAGAGGTGAATATGTTTTGAATGTACTCATGCATGTCCCCGGGCTCTGCCCTTAGTCAGTAGTTAAATTGCTAGAGAACCAGATTGGGCTCTATTATTGCCATTCTTACTCAAACTAAGGCCATAGTCAGTCAACTTGAACTTGTGTCGAAGAGTTTTCGGGTCACTCAGTCACCCACCGTCATAATAGTGTACACAGACACCTACCTGCCCTCTCTTCAACCATTCTTCCCTTGCTTCTACCAATATATTTTAATTTTGTGCATGTTACTTCCATAATAATGCACTGTGCCTTTAGTGTGTGCCCACATGACTGACCACATTCAGACTGGGAGTTAGTGACATGAAAAACTGCTTTTAAAAGTGAGGAGAAAATAGTATCAAAAGCAGTCACATATTGTAGACACTAACACGCAGGAAATAATGTGGTGTCCTATCAATATTGTCCGAAAAAAAATGGGGAAAATTGCACCTAATTTTTGAAGATGCGCACATGGCATAAATATTAAGCACTGTGCATTTTAACCACATTTTTGTTCTACATGCACCCTCATGACTGGCATGCATATGCGATTATAACATATATTGTTCATCACAAGTCACAAACCACTGACTGTGCAGGGAACCTCAGAACGGCCCCATTCATTTGAGAATCTGAGGGTCATGGGGGTCCCTGCAGTCGGACTCCCACCGATCACAAAGTGATGGCGCATCCTAGCAATATGCCATCATTTTGTGTGATGGGAATAACCCCATGAATCTACCTTTCCAAATAATCAAGGTATCGCCTATACAATGACTGTAATTGTTTTAATATTTTAAAACATGGGATGTTGCTTTTAAGGTAAAAGCATATGGCACACTTTGGAGAAAAAGGGGCAAACTTGGACCCCATTGCGGTTCCACAAACCTGCAAAAAAAATTATTGGTATAAAAAAATGATTGTTTGTTGTAATGATGTTTCAGGATCCTTCTGACTACTATGAGTATCATACATGGGAACGCCATCCCTACTTGGACATTTCTACACCACTGCCAATGTTTATGGCCCACAGTAGTAGGCTAGGCCTTGACACGGGGAGTATAGATGCCATATATTGAGGACCTGTACACCCGGGGAGCTCACAGGTAAGTAGATATTGTGTGTGAGTGAGCAGTTTGTAGGAGTATGATTGTGTATATCTTTGTGTTTATATTGTTATTTTAAAAAATACCAATTAATCAGAATTTATATATTATTATTATTATTGGAATTTAAGTGTAGTAACATTTTATTTAGTTGTTTTTTATATTGAGTCCCTCGTAAGTTTTTAGATTGTTTCCTAGAATTTGAACGAATTCTTCTAAACTATTAGGAAATCCATGACTGCGGAAACAAGGGGATTAAATAGAGGAAGCGACTATTCAATCGAAGCCAAATTATAAAAGAATTGGAGCATAGCCCTACATTCATCACATGTTATTGCTTTTAAGAAATGTATTATATAATTCCACTAACTTTTCAAGCTGAGAAATAAAAATGGCGGAACATTTTTAGCCCATTCTACCACCAGGTATTTCGCACCATCAGCAGAAACATGCAGGAATTCACATAGAGCATAGGAGAACCTACATAAAAACTTCACACCACCTTCACCCCCTCTCCCCATCCCAGGACATAGTAAACCAATCCTCTTTTGTTCCCATCGCATGTTGTGACCATTGGTCTGACCACAACCCCTTTTTTTGCTAACATAGTTAGAGGAGAGTAGGATCCCATCTGGAAGGGGAACTAGGAACAACATCGTATGTACAACCATAACCAGAGCAATGCCCAGCAGAGTCGATATTTGTGTCGGTGGTTGTTGTAGTCTTAAACAGATTTCAACCTTAAAAATTTTATGTTTAGCATATGTTCAGAGTGAGGCTGCATGGTGGGAGCCCTAAGAGAGTGATGGTGTATAGAGGGGTTATTTTAAGACCTGCACCATACATCCTAATTAAGGGACCAAGGAACTGTTTTGTTGGGAGTAGGGAGAGAGGCGTAACTCAAAGCTCTTGGGTCCCAAAGCAAAATCTATAATAGGGCCCCACCCTACCATGTATCATACCGATGTAATTTATAATACTGATGCCTTCTTACATGACTGATGGGCCTTTGCATCCTATTAGGCTACAGGTCCCGGGTGTGACTGCTATCTCTTCACCCCCCCTATAGCTTAGCCCCTGAGGCAAGGTATGTAAAGAGGTCAAGGGAATTTATTTATTTTTTTTAAAAGTACTTGCAAATTACCTAAATATTTTAACCCATAAGGTAATTACGATTAGAATTGTTATTGTATACTTTTTTCAAGATTTTTTTTACCACCACTAAAACAAAAACTCCAAAATTCTTAAATATTTTAAAAAATGAAACATCTCTTAAGTATAATGTAATTATTTTAGATTTTTAAAGTAGCACAATTTTTTAGTTTACATTTTCTAATAAATAAAAAAATCTAAATTTTATTTTTTTAAACATTTGTACATGTTTTAGTAAAGTGAGAATCTTTTTAGCATTATGTCATGAAGTATGAAATACAGTGGAAGCGTTTAATCTATCATGTGTTATAGGATAAAAGGGGTCAGTTTTCACACAAAATTGGAAAAAAAAAAAGTTTCAAATATTCAAAGTACTTTTCCCCCACCATTTGACTCAATTTCTGAGTCTTTCTCAAAATAGACCATAAAAAATATTTTGTAATATATTTTGACCTTTTCATAATGTCATTTCCTGTGTTCTTGGGCTTTGAGTAGCCAAAATTACTTATTACCTTAAAGCTAAGAATTTCAGTGAGATATCCCCCAGACAGTGCAAAAAGGAAAGAAGTAAATTCAAAGGTTAGAAGAAACTGAGACTAAGTTTAACAAAATTATTATTATTATGGATTGGGTATCGATACTGTTTTATTCAAAAACAAGTGTACCTGCACCAACAACCAATGCAGCTGTCAAAACTTTCTGGGCCCCTGTGCCCCTTTTACCATTGCTATATGTTTATATTTTACCCTTCACTCTTATAACTTCCATTCAAAGCCCAAATGATACAAAACCCATATAAACTGGGCAATTTTTTGGGTTCATTTTAAAATGGATTAGGGCTTAGGGGTTAATGATAATATATCTGGAGGTCTCGGATGTAATAGGGGTTGATGGGAATATTGTCCTTTGGGTCAGATTACCAATTTACGCTTTAGGATGTATTAGGGGTTGATGGGTCAGATGCCCCATTTATTGTTTAGGGTGTATTAGGGGTTGATGGGAGTATTGTCCTTTGGGTCAGATTCCCAATTTACGGTTTAGGATGTATTAGGGGTTGATGGGAGTATGGTCCTTTGGGTCCCAATTTACTGTTTAGGATGTATTAGGGGTTGATGGGAGTATTGTCCTTTGGGTCAGATTCCCAATTTAGAGTTTAGGATGTATTAGGGGTTGATGGGAATATGGTCCTTTGGGTCAGATGCCCAATTTACTGTACTACAAATACCATAAGTTTTTGGTAAATCCTTCATGAATAATGTAATCCCTATCTCCTGGGTAAAATAAAAAATACTGCACTCATCTGGGGGAAAAGAGGGGTAAGGATGGGGGTAAAATCATTTTGGTACATTCTTTTAGGACTTTAGGGTACATTTGGGGAACCCTTGTAGATCATGTTTTGACAGTGGTCCCACTTTTTGTACTGATTAGCCCGTGCCCCTGACAACATTACCAGCCCTTATGGTGACCCTACCAACAGTAAGCTTATACTAAATATTACACATATACTATAAATCACCCTAAAGGGACACAAACATCAGGACGTGATGTATTTTTTTACATTTTTGTTTTTAAAAAAATGTTTGTCATGTCTTTAAATGTAAAAATGAATGATGTGCAGTTTTCACATGTACTGTTATCTAGAGGCCACCACAAGCATTAGCGCCTCAGATGTCTGCCAGCAAAAAACGAAAGGGATCGAGAGGAACTTAACATCTGTCTTCTAAGAAAGATTTCTACAAGACAATTTGTTTCCGGAGCTGTAGAAGATCTTGACGATTTCCTTCTGTTTACTACTTATTATTATGTGTTCTGTTCCTCTCTCCTGACTTCTCTGTTTTAGTAAATACTTGTATTTTCCATTTGTGCATTGTGCCATTCCTCTGTTATTCCTCCTAGAAATTTATAAAAATATTAACAACTTGGTGTTACCATTCCCCTTGTCAAAGGGGCGTGTCCCTACACAGTCACTCCGTCAGCACTGATTGGACATTGTCAGCCTGTGTAGTGACACTCCCCCAACTGGTAACACCCATTTGTCAATTTATTCATAAATGTCTAGGGGGAATAACAGAGGAACGGCACAATGTAGAGTTCTAAGAAAAGATGCTTCAGAGCTGTCATTTCATGGGGTATACAATTACTTACTAAAACAGACATGTCAGGGAGGGGACAGGTCCTCTTTAAAAGGTGATGTGTCACAAAAGAGTAGAGTAAGGGGACGGAGTAATCAGGAAAGAGCTGGTGATGTCACTGCTCATCTCAGGTTCCAGGCTCAACAGACTCAAAATTAACGTCTACCATCCTGTTTTAAAGAGCGCAGTCCTCTTAAAAGGAAAGTAGCATCACAAAATGCTATGATTGTTTAAATCAACAATTTATGTAAAATATATTTCTTTAAAAAAAATTGGGGTGTTTTTGTTTTTTACATTTTTGGGTTTTTACATTGACCCTCACCGTCATAATCGTTTACATTGACCATTGACTGTCATAATCAGCGTCGAGAAAATAAAATCTAAAAATTGAAAAAATATATGCAATTTTAATTTTTAATTAGTAAAAAGAAGTAAAATAAGAAATATAATTTAATTGTAGAAAAAAACATTAAAAAAAAATTCTGAAAAATCCAGTTGACAAATAATTCACATAACATTTTTGGTCTACGTATAGCGTATATGCCAGGAAAAGCTCCTGATGTATATGTGTCAAATGAATGATTGTGACTTATGCCATACAGTGACATACAACACCCATAGGCTCCTATGTTAAAAAAAAATAATACTGCGGGAGAATAAAAAAAAAAATTCATGGGATCCCGTTGTATGGCATGGCGTAATTACCGTCATTACAGCTCTCTCGGGGGGTTGTGGTGGCAAATACATCTAGTTATTTAGTGATACAGGAATATGGGATGTGTTTCTACATGACTAAATAGATTTGCTCCTGAGGGCATTTGAATATGGGCCCACAGGAGCTTATCCAAAAAAAAGATATAGCTACTAAGTGTCCATTATACCAAAGGGGATTTATTAGATCATTAGAATTAATGAGAAAAAAAATTCCCGATATCTATTGCCAGAATGAGCTTCCTGTACAAAAATACACGATCTGTCATCATTATATGTTTACGTTACCTACTGTATAATTATTATAGGCCTGGGCACAAAAAACACCCTGCAAAAAGGAAGCAAACCGCTGCACGTGTATAGATTAATTATTTTGTTTTAATTATTTTCAAATAAATTGTTAATATTTTTTACTTATTTAGAAAAAAATGATATGATTTTTTAAAATTATTTTTCTGGCAGTATTATGTGGGCTTGAGAATTTTTGGGATACTTCATTATGTGGGTACAATATTAGGGTATTATGTGGGCTATTTATGGGAGTATTATCCCTGCATTATGGCGGCATTATTTACCACTGACGTAGCTTTAGATGTTATAATTTTTTTTATTTGTTTCTGCGGATTTTCTTTACGTTAATTTTATTCTATGAGCTATTTTTATTTTTTTAAGGCCCACTAGAGGACTACAGTCATGGCAGGCCAGGGCATGGCGCTGATAGGGTGACATGGGGAGTATCCTGCCAAACCTTTTAGGTGCTGCAATCCCTGTTGCAGGGAGAATTTATAATGTGTAGACACAGATCCTGTACTCACACCCTGTATCTATCTGTACCCACACCCCGAACTTCTATAATAGTACGGCTGTTCATGGTAAGGACGCGATACCAGTGGCAGATTATCATTAGGGCGGTTCAGGCGGCCGCCCGGAGCCCAAGGCTCCCGGGGGGTCCATGGCCGGCCGAACCACACATGACCGCACGGCCCCCTCATGCCCGGTGGGGCGTTGCTAGAACCGGAGGGGGCCCCGATGCTAGCAGAAGCCACATTCACACATCAATGAAAAGTTACAATAGTAACTGGGGCCTATGTAATAAACTACACGGGCCCCTGTTACTACATCGGAGGCTCTGACATCACAGTGCTGGGCGCTGCACGCAGCGCATAACATCACGAGACTTGATGGAATGAGGACCTGCTGCCGAAGAGGAGGTAAGTTTAATTCTAGTGTCTTGCTGAAGCTGATGGGTTTGGGTCCGACACCCGGGACCCCCGCCAATAAGCTGTTTTGAAGGGGTTGCAGCCGCTCGTACGAGCGCTACTTCCACTTCATTCCGGTCACTTTCTCACACTGAATCGCCAAAACGGTCGTGTCAGCGATTCACAGTGTGAGCAAGTGAGGGAAATGAAGGGGAAGCAGCACTCGTACGAGCGGCTGCAACCCCTTCAAAACAGCTTATTGGCGGGGGTCCCGGGTGTCTGACCCCAACCCATCAGCTATTGATGGCCTATACTGAAGGTAGGCCATCAATGTTTAGGGACTGGACAACCTTTAAAGCCTACCATGTGTTAGGCTTAGATACAGGGCCTCAGCTTATACTGCATAAGAATACTGTCTGCTGGACCCTGTATCTAAGCCTACCTTAGGCTTAGGCCTCGTGCACACTTACGTCACCGTTTTCACAGCCGCTTTTGACGGGTCCGTGAACCCGTTTTAGCGGCCGTGTGGTTTCCGTGTGCACTCCCGTGTGCACTCCGTGTTTCCGTTTCCGTGCGCCAAGCATGGTACTGTCCAGGGTGACAGTACCATGCTCGGCGCGCGGAAAATACAATTTTAATGTAATAAAAAAAAAAATAAGTTCATACTTACATTCCTCCTGTCCGGCCTCCAGCGATGACGTTCAATCCATGTCGCCGCTGCAGCCAATCACAGGCTGCCGCGGCCTCGGCAGCCAGTCACAGGCTGCTGCGTCACAAAAGAAGGCCGGACTGGAGGAAGAAGAGGGACTCGTCACCAAGACAACGACCGGGTACGTATGAAAGGCTTTTTATTTTATTTTTAATCAGCAGCCTCTTCTCTCTATCAGTTATTGATAGAGACAAGTGGCTGCCGATTAGTGTAATATTTTTCTAATGTTTTTCTGCCCGCCCGGCGGTTGCTAGGCAACGGCTCCGTCACACACGGACGGCACACGGATGCCTTCCGTGTCCCTTCAGTTTTTTTGACGGCCCCATTGACTTGCATGGGCCTTACGGTCACGGAATCCCGGACCAAAGTAGGACATGCTCTACTTTGGAACGGAAAGGAGCAACGGACCGTCAAAAAAACTGAGGTGTGCATGGCCCCATTGAAATGAATGGGTTCAGAGTGCTATCAGTGACAAAAACGGATAGCACCCTGAAGGAAAAAACTGAAGTGTGCATGAGGCCTTAGATACAGGGTCCAACAAACAGTATCACACATGCACATGGGCCCCCTTCACATCACCGCTGCCCTCAACCCGAGGGGTTCGGTCTGGTTAACCCCTCAATGGAAAGGCAAATGGAAACCTTAGCTTCCGTTTGCATCACCATTGATCTCAATGGTGATGGAAACTTTGCTAAAGATTTCCGTTTGGGGGATATTCATTTGTATCTATAGGGGGATGTGTGTAACGCTCTCTACGGGGGGATGTGTAATATCCACAGGGGCTGTGTGTGGCACTATGTACAGGGGGCTGTGTGTGGTACTATCTATGGGGGTGTGTAATATCTACAGGGGCTGTGTGTGGCACTGTGTACAGGGGACTGTGTGTGGCGCTATCTATGCGGGGGTGTAATATCTACAGGGGGCTGTGTGTGGCACTATGTGCAGGGGGCTGTGTGTGTGTGGTGTTTTACAGTGTGTAGTATTATTATTTTCAGGCGCGCAGTGTTTGGTGCTATTATATTTAGGGGTACAGTATGTAGCACAATGAAAACTTTATTTTCATTTATAGGTGTGGAAATGTTGGAAAAGTGAGGAGTCGAAGACATCTGAGTGGCAAATTTTGCAGAAATCAGTCATGGCCGGGAGAAGTCTTCATGTGCTCTGGACCGGATGGAGAAGAAAAGAGGAAAAAAACGACTAGAATCTGAGACGTCGTCACCTGTGAGTCACTAGAATCTGTCACCTCCCCTGACATGTTTATTATAGGAAATCCTTGTATTTCACAAAAAGTCTTTCTGCAGTCCAGGACTGATAGACAATTCCCCTTGTCAGGAGGATATGTCCCTGCACAGTGTGATACTGTCAGTATGTAGGGACACAGCCCTGTGACAAGGGGAATCCCTAAGACCCATTTGTTAATGTTTGCCCAAAAAGGTAGTGTTAAAAATAGTTACGGTGCGGCAGGGCGGTGGTGCGCAAGGGGGACCCAAGTTTGGGTAACAGCCCAGGGCCCATCGTCTACTTAATCGTCGACTTAATCCGTCCTTGTGTATTTTCCATTGTAATCACTCTTCATATATTTCACGGCTAGTACTCTTTTATGATTAGCAGCTTCACTGCTTTATACATGTATAGTCTGCCATTATAACCCCTGTATTATTAATACGATACTCATGTACTTGTTATAACCAATCACAACCCTTGTATTATTATGTTCATAATCAATTTTGTCACGTTTTTACTGAGCACTCTCATTCACCTCATCATCTCCTGTTCTGCCGTCTTCTTCTTTTCTGTGTTCTCCTGGTTTTCCTTTCTCTTCTTTTTTCTTTCCCTTCTCTTTTTCACTTTTCCCTTACTTTTTACTTTCCTGGACAGGGGACATAACATAACACTCATTAGTTTTTTATCCAGAATAAGACCCAAGAATGGATCTCCTCGTCACACTCACTTGAATACTCGTACGTTCCGGGGTTGCGCATGCGCGGGTGAGTCTGGGAGCCTTGCCCGGCTCTCTGTCGTCTTCACACTCGTGCTGCGCCTGCTCTGTCTCCATGGACACGCGTCCTTGGGGGCGCACATGTGCAGTGCGGGCGTGACGACGGACAGCGGGGATCTCGCGGCTCAAGCCGGACTCCTGCGCATGCGCCGTGGACCAGCACTGGAGAAAACACACACCTGAACACAATTGTCACTATCTACCCAGCTATATATAAATCTGTACAATGCCACATTACAATATACTATCCCCTGAGGAAGCCAGATTGGCGAAACGCGCGTCGGGGCGCTACCATTTCGGGCCGCAGTGTGGGGCCACCTATACAATCATCTCGAT
This sequence comes from Rhinoderma darwinii, assembly GCF_050947455.1. Taxonomy (NCBI): domain Eukaryota; kingdom Metazoa; phylum Chordata; class Amphibia; order Anura; family Rhinodermatidae; genus Rhinoderma; species Rhinoderma darwinii. The sequence goes on from NC_134699.1 coordinate 62,689,631, forward strand.
GGGTAAGCTTGCTACAACACCCATTGTGTTTAAAGCAGATCCTTTGGATCTATATACGCTTTGGACACCTGACACTTTCCTTTTTGGCCTGTTGGCCTGACTTTGACCTCTTTCCTTTCATCCATCTTCTACTATGGCAGTATTGGTTATGCAACTTTCTGATTCTGGGCACTCATGAACATATACTTACGTGATGTACCCTATGTTTCCCTTAAACTGTACCTGCATTATTACCGATAGGCTGTTAACATATCTATAATATACTATTTAGACATTTGATTTTTTGGTCTTTGTTAGGCACATATCAGTGCCAAGGAATTCTCTGTCGCAGGACACCCTAGATTTAATTCATGTGAAGCAACCACACTGTTCCTTTTTTAGATCCCTTTGAATTTTATATACATGTCATTTTATGTTGTATGTCCTAATAAAATTTGTAATTTCTCATCATACTTGTGGCGCAATGGCTTCTTTTTCTTCAAGTTTTCTAGTATTAATTAAGCTTGCTACGATATAAATACATAGTAGAGGTGCTCAGACACTTGCTAGTGGCACCTAACTTGTAACTTAACCTGCTGAGTCTTTATATTTAAATTAATCCGTCACTGCGCGATACATACTATTGTGCCATGCAAGAAGACACCAGTCAAATCGGAAGAGGTAGCTACATAAAAAATAACTTTTAATCATTACCCTTAAAAGATTTGGACATACAAGACACACATGCAAAACGTGACATGCAAAACATATGGGGTGTGTATCATAACACCCTACTGAAGATAGATCCTACTGTATGTCGTAAGAGATGACAAATGGTGTCTCCCTAAAAACAGCCACCAATTGATCCAGTTCACATCAATATAATAGAGGACACAGGCGACATAATAGAAAATGGGTGAATCCTACCAGACTTGGCGTGGATTCAGCGTACGTCACTTGTCATAGTTGGCCGCGAAAAGGTTCCAAAACGTTTAATCACAGCAGGTCTGGAAGCAGAGGAACAAGTTTGTCCCTGTCTCATCATAATTCTAGGATGACAACAGAACAGATATTCAGTCCCTTCAATGAGCCTAAAATATTGAGAGTGGCTTACCAAGCCCAGTCCCTACACCACAGAGACCCTATACATCACTCTACTATTCCCAACGCGTTTCTTATCTCACGGGAGTCATCAGGGGCTTCACAGAGTGTATATAAATGGTTGCCACATTCTGAAAAAGAGTACTTATATGGTGACTCACGTCTAGAGAGGCATAATGAGCATACAGCCAGGGTCAAATAGTTATAAGCACAGAAAAACACTACCCCACAATGGTGGGTAGGGCAAAGGAGCTCCTACACAGGCCAGGGTTCAGTGGAACCAAAGGTCAGAAATAACTTACTGGGGTCACAAAAAGACCATGAGGTGAGCACACGCTCCTGTGGTGGTGAGCAGCGTGAAACAAGTAATTAGGGCACCTTTTATGACATATATGGATGGCACAAGGGGGCCTAACTACTATATGGAGGGCACAAAGGGGCCTAACTATTATATGGAAGGCAGAAGGGGGCCTATGTAATATATGGAGGGCACAAAGGGGGCCTAACTACTATATATGGGTCCAAGGGGGCCTAACTACTATCTGAAGTAATGGAAGAAAAGTCAAAAAGGGAGGATCTTGCAAGGCGCTGCTACGTGGCTGTTGGAAAATACTGGCGGTGGTAGACGAAATTATATAAAAAATATCTATCTATTGTAAACAATAGTGGCTACGCATTTCAACGCTGTACCAGCGTCTTCCTCAGGCCAGAGGAAGATGCTAGTTCAGCGTTGAAACGTGTTGCCACTGTTATCATTTTTATTATTAAATAGATGTATGTTTTTCGTTACGTGACTACCATTTCTTCATGTCCCTTTATTTATTTGAAGTGTAGCAGTGCCTTCCAAAGATCCGTTCTTTTTTCCCCCTTGCTCTTATTATTACTTGCGGTGACCGTATGGTTAGCCGGTTCTTGGGTCTTGGCAGCAGCACACACTGGATTACTTTTTTCGAGCCCTGACTTATTTCACCCAGGTGAGCATACTACTGTATGTTTTGTTTTTTGCCTGCCTGGTTTATCTGTACTATGTGGTGCCGTTTTTTTTTTTTTTGGGCTCTATAATTACTATCTAGGGGAACAAGAGAGGCCTAACTACTGTATGGGCGCACAAAAGGGGGACCTAACTACTAGGGAAGCATTCCTGTGTAGGGAGGGCACTATTGCTGTGTGAGGGGAACTATTATTGTGTGGTCACTATTACTGTGTGGGGCAGCATTATTTCCATCTGAAGCACTATAAATGGTGAGTTATTGTAGAGGGTGGGAAATAGGTCGGGAGGGTGTTGGAAAAGCGAGGAGTCAAAGATGTTTGTGTTGCAAATTCTGCAGAGGAGATTCGTGGCTGAAAGAAGTCATCATGGCCTTCTGGGCCGGATGAAAAAGAAAAGGAAAAGTGAACAACAAGTCTGAGAAGACATCACCTGCGAGACACTTGATGTCACTGTACTGTAATCACTTATATGGTCTGCAGTGCGCCTGTGAGGAACGGATATATATCACTATATATGGTCACTGTATGGTGGTAATATTGGTCTTTGTTTTACTACACTCGTTTTACTACACAATCAAGAATGGTCGCATTATTTCTATATAGCTGAAGGGTGGGCCCCAATAATTGTTTCCTCTGAAGGGCCCAAGGTACTCCAGTCTGACACTGGATAGATGATAGATAGATAGATAGATAGATAGATAGATAGATAGATATTGTATTGAATATTAAACTTATTTTGACAAGTGGAATATAGGTCAAAAGACCAAATCAGTAAAGTCTCCCTTGCTATTTAGTCCAAAGTACAGAAATACCGTTGACAAATATGAGGAATGGCTGCCAAACAAGTAGACATCTCCACACATATCATGTGCAGTTTACAAGCTGCAGATTACATAATCCACCAACACAGACTAGAGAACAGCGCCAGATTCCTACAGCATCTGGAGGAGAAGACAATGATCCAATGTTTACAGAGAGGATAAGGGGCCTCTGTGAAGCTTCACCATAATTAAGTATAATTTGGGTGTAGGATTTATATACAAGCAATTACAATTCCTAATAGGTAAACATTCAGATTCAGAAATAACAATTTGCTTAATATTTTTTTTATTTTCTAAAATGAATTGTTAATATATATATATATATATATATATATATATATATATATATATATATATATCAGAATAAGAATGGCGACAGCACCCTGCGACACTAATGCCACCTACACCACTAAATATAAATAAATATGCACTAAAGCTAAATCTACTTATAATAGGGAGGTTCTTAGTGCACATTTTGATCAAAAAGTGTTTGCCCACCTGCCACGACAAGGCGACCTCTGTAAGGTCCATTGTTGATCTTGCACTCCTCCCATTCTGCCCTGAGTGATTTTAATCAGTTCAATGCTGGATCCTACCATCCCCAGGTATATATGTAGGCTTAGTCCCAGTTCTGGGTGTATGTGCAGCGTAGTTTCCCACCTTACAGAGGTCGCCTTGTCGTGGCAGGTGGGCAAACACTTTTTGATCAAAATGTGCACTAAGAACCTCCCTATTATAAGTAGATTTAGCTTTAGTGCATATCTATTTATATTTAGTGGTTTAGGTGGCATTAGAGTCGCAGTGTGCTGTCGCCATTCTTTTTCTGCTGTATATAAATTAGCATATGCATTACTGTAGAAATATTCACAGCCCAAAAAATAACAAATAAAGAAAATAAAAAAAATATATAAAAATACTTTTATCAGCCACAAATATTCATGAGTTGTTAAGATTTTTTTTATTGCTTCATTGAAAAAAAGTTTCTTAAAATCTCTTTGTTTCCTATAGCCTAACAGAGTCAGTTTAAAGGGAGGGCACATGGGGCACATGTCCTGGGACCTCCACCACTTACCCGTCTTACCCAGGCCGGTTCTTCCGATCCACCCTGCCCATCATTTTCATGTTATGCCCCTAGATGTCACTATATGGTTAGTGTATACAATACTCACTTCAGGGCCCCCCAACCTCTTGGGAAAATGGAGGACCCTTGGTGGCTGTTTGGTGATCCTATTCAGTCGAGAAAAGGTGGAGAACTTGTCTATCTCCATACCTCTCATATGCCTCTACCAAGCTTTAATCTGGCCCTATAGACTAATATTTCTTCTATCGGTATCAAAAAATGTATCCTTAGATGCCATGGTAAAGATCTTTCTCATGTAGTGTCTATGTTTATTCAGATGTTTCCCCAATGGTTGAAGGGCCCGTCCTATTTATGGCAATTTCAAGGATGTTAGGATTGTTTAACTTCCCAGGTGAAAACATCCAAAAAACTTTCCATCTATATCCCTTTAATAGTCATTTTTGGATAAGATGACTTCTACACTATTTTTGACACGCAGGATTCCCAGTAAGTGGCAGATGAATAGATATTTTCTATGTTTAGGGAAAATTCTACTAGTTTAATAGGAAAGCACCTTTCATGTTAGCACAGGGTCCATACTAGATTTTTCGGATGTTAGAAAGGCCTTCTCAGAGGTATGTACTACCTCAGGCTACAAGGACATTCCATAGAAAACTGAAGTCAGTTTAATTCTTGTTTCCGAGAAACCAGCTTGCATTACTTCTCACTGACATCAGCACATAGGCATGGGTAAACTACCCTCCCCCACAATAGGTAAAGTGCCATCTTGTATTCGGAGAAACAAAAATCTCCCTTATCTATCTGTCAAATTGGTATCAGGTATGAACAAATCCCTAAGTACATTCAGCAACGTTAGTCTCAAGGACCTTGTCTAAAAACCGGCCAATAAATGTGGCAACGTTGTAATGTGGCCAAGAGTGTTGTATGAACGCGGGGCTAATCGACAGCTAAGGGAACCTAAATGCTATAAAAAACTAACGTATAATCTTCTTTCCACTTTTAGTACCATATTATTTAAGATCTTGAATAAGGCGGCGGAGGAGGGCGCAATTACGAAATCACACAATATGCTCTCACCATCTTGAAACCAATAGTGTCCATACTATATCTATTACACAAGAGCCACAAAAATGCCAGATCACCCCCAGGTAGAAAGATAATTTTGGGTCGTGAGGCCCCTAATGACAATGTGTGCAAGTATATTGATCACTATATCAAACCCCTAGTTGAATAATTGCCGTCGTATATCAGAAATTTGGCCAATCTGTTACAAAAATGTAATTCACTCATGATGTTGGGTATATTCGGCGTTGAGTCACCATATACCAACATCAGACATTAGGGTGACTTACGGCCATCTCCTATTTTTTGCGGATGACCAACGTTGGTGGAGACTTTGTGGAATTTCTGCTTCTTTTGCTCAATTTTGTGTTGAATCCCAGTTTTTTAACATTTAATGGATTCTTCTGCCTACAGCTTAAGCATACTGCGATGGGAATGGCATGTGCGCCCTCCTATGCTAATCTATTTCTAGGGCAGTGGGAAGGGACCTATTCCTTTCAGATAGTGTTGCATCAATGTATTGCGTAATTTTTTTTTTGGCCTGGTACATTGATGATATCTTCATAATCTGGCATGGATCACAGGCTGAGCTAATGCAGTTGATGATGACACTTGATAAAAATCAGAACAATATCAAACTAACAAATTGCACGATACACACGTCAACTTCCTTGACATACTAATTCAAAGTGACAATGTTTTATTTAAACAGATCTATACAGTAAAAAAAAACAATTGTGAACTCATTGTTACATACCACATCTTCTCATCTAGTGTCGATGATCCTCGCTATTCCGACTGGCCAATTCCTAAAAGTCAGGGAACACATAAGGTCAGAAAAGCGATCACGGTATTAGACAAAATTGAGAAACTCAAACCAAACCCTCAAAACTTTTTACTGCACCATGGATGTCTTTCGAAACTCCTCAAAGTGGCATCGATCATTACAGGGCACAAGAAGCGGGAATCTCCCAAAAAAATTATTGCAATGTAAGACCAAATAGATTTCGAGACTAAAAATACTTCATGAATTCTTTGGGTTTGCGTCTTTTCTCTGACTGCCAATAATCTGTGGTTGCTCTGCTACGCACATTTTTTTATTTGTTTTTCTTATCGTATATTAATTTTATGTTTTCTTTCGTCCCCCATTTAGGCACCTCACTACTTAAATGTAATTTTGATCCCTCTAGGTATTTGGCTGTAGTATTATCGCTATATGAAATCTGTAAGAAAGTGATCCCTACCGGATGCATGAATGTGACGATGTGTTTACATATTTTTGTCAAATTTATGTTGTAATTATTTGCTCTATCGCATATACCCAATCTGCACTTTATTGTGAGTCACGCATTTGCTTCACCTTTGTATCTTGTAATTTTATCTAGTATGTGCACATTGCACTTTATTTGGAGTCATGAATTTCCTTCTTCAGATTGTTTGGGTGTTTTTTGCTGTTAGTAGCTTATAATTTGTTCTGTGGTTTGTTGTGGTGCATTATATCTATACTTGGTTGCATTGTACTCTATATCTAGATTCATCTTCTGACCGATCCTGGTTGAGTGTGCATGCGCCCACGTACCTGACAACCGGCTTGGTTGGGTGTCCATCATATGATGAAAACACCTATGATATATGTAATCACATTACCGGCGTCTCACGTTACTGGACCCCCGGACAAGGAAGCGATGGTGGTATACAGGTGCAGCACATGTCGCCATGACAGATCAATCAGGTGTTTATTTTTCAAATTATGATCTTGTACAGCACTGGCCTGTAAGCACACTTTTCTTGTTTCTTTTGGGCTTGCCCCCAGAAGTGTGGCCCCATATGTCAAATGCAATGCATTGGGCCTATTTGTGTATATAGTTGTATAATTATTTTGCTTAACTCACTCACAAAGTATCTGGCACCCCAAGAATCCTACCTCCACCACCACTGAGTACCCTACCCCCACCACTGCTCATGTGCATTTTTTGAAAGGTCTTTCTTACAATTGGTTTCTGTCTGTGCAGAAAATCATTGCGGCTCCACTGGAAACAGAAGAGACTGGTTTCCAATTATGCAGTCAAATAAAACCATCTGGTCACCACTGGTGGTCCTCGTTGACTAAATAAGTGTTGCCCTTTAGGCTAAACAAGTATGGTTGTATTTCCATAAGATATATCCAATGGACAACCAATGGGTTCAATGATGCAGAACTTCCTGCTCCTTCTTTTCAGCAGAATATTGGACAAAATGTATGAAGACGTCTGGTCTTATTTACCACAGCCCATGCACAACATGAACTTTGATTGGTCACTGTGGACAAGGAGACTACTTAGACAGCAATATGAGTTGACCATGTCACCAGTGCTGTAGAGGGTGGAGTCAAAGGTCCATCAAGCCCTGGTAGTCCAACACTTGACTTTGTTGGTTGCTCCACAGCAGCTGAACCATGATATCTCAGCAGTGCTACAAATCTCACCAGAGTTGTGGATCCTTGAGCTGCAATCATTTTGGCATTGCTTAACTGAGGAGCGGAGTTTAAAGAATTTCCCTGTTCTTCATCGTTATCCCCCACAAGGAGGCCGGATTCCCAGGTTGTGTTCTTTAAAATAGTTGCCGATTGGCAGCTGAGATGCTGCTTAGAAACGTTTGGGGCAGGATCAGGCATAGTCAGGAACAGTCAAGGGTTGTCACTGAGAAAATAGTCAGGATGCGACAAACCAGAGGACGAGATGTAGTCAGAGGATGGGCTTGAGGTAGAAACCAGGATTAGTACTACAGGTACCAGAGGACAAATCCAAAGGAGCGAGACAGGAGCAGAATCCAATAACAAGCCAAGGTCAAGGTCAGGAACAATACAGAACACAATATACTTTAATTTGCAGGCAAGGGATGGCAGACTGGCATCTTCTTTAAATAGGCCACCACGTCTGATGTTATTCGAGGGCGCAAGTTGGAAGCAGAGAGGTAATTTCTGGAGAGGCAAGTTAGGCTGCCATGCAACCTGATGCAGCAAACGGCTGAAGATAGGAGAGCCGCGGCCGTCTACAGAAACCCACTGCTGAAATGGGGAGAGGTGAGTAACAGGCAGCAGATCTAGAACACATCTTGGTTCCTCATCAGGTCCAAGGCTGATGTGGAAGCGCTAAAGCTCAGTTGTCAACAATAACATCGAGGCTTCATTGTCACCATTGGACAAGAATTGAGATGACCTGGACCTAAAACTGAGGACACTCTGATTAAATCAAAAAGTTAAATGAAGTCATGTGCACCCACTGGACCAGTCATAGAGAACCCGACGCAGATCATAAGGGATGTCAACCCAACTGTTAGGTTAAAGTTTGCAGAAGGCCATACAATTCCATGTCCCACCATTCTTGGAACATATCATTAGGTTTGCAGACTATAAAAACATGGTTCTAACAAATATGGCCACCGAAGTTCTCTAGTGAGATGACTTAAGAGATGTGATTGAAAGTACAGATGCAAAACAAGTCAAGTTTCGATGCGCTTCATTGATTCTTACTGGAAGTTGCTCCTTTATTACAGGTGTATCTGCCAGTTATATCACAGTTTCACTGTGAAGTCATGTGATTGCTCTCTTTCATCAATAAATCATACAACCCTTCATGACTTAGAAGCTCCTCTTCTGTCACAAAGGTTCATAGGCTTCCCTAAATCCTGTGGATGTCAATGGTGAAGCAATCACACTCTCTTGTGATTCTACGATTGCGATTGACTCCGGCATCACAAGGGTTAAACGGTCATGTTTGATGTCAATCGTGGGTGATCAAGTGGCCACAACCACTGTAAATTTAAGACGCTATCCATATACTCTATTAGGGCATATAGACAACATAGAGGATAGTCCGCCACTTGGGATTGTATTTCTCCTGCAGTCTGGCTAGCCGTGGCTTTTGTACCGGGAGTTGAACTCTCGGTGTCATCAACTGAGTGGGTGCACCGGGTTTCCGTGCTGTATATTTACAGTGCAGGTTGGAAAGGGGTTAATTGGTGTTGGTAAAAAAGTTCATGCGTGTACCTTGAAACTTCGAAAGACTAATTTCATGACAATTATAACAACATGAGTCATCTAACTACCGGATTCTCCAGTATGTTAGTAATAAAAAGTTACACTATAGGTCATTGACTATTATTGTTGTTCATGGGTAACTGATAAAAAAACATTAACCATTTAAAGGGGCACCATGTAAAAAAAGATACACATAATTGGGGAAGCACGCTTGCCGGTGCATACAATGTAAAAACTATCGGTCCCCAAGAGCTGACATTGTGAGCCCACCAGCATGTATGGGGGTTGGGGGGCATTGTAGAAGACATACTCCATAGTTATCTATAGTCCTTGTCCATAGAAACTGCCATCAAAAGCAAAAAAAGATTTCCAGTGGGCACCAGTGATTTATTCTCTGCCCTAGTCCATGTTTCCAGGAGAATTTGTATATCATCATTTTTCAGTCATTTTTCAATTTGATTGAAGTCTGGATAATTTTTTGGGCTTTTGCCTCTGGTGGTCTGATCTTGTGTAAAGGGGTCTGTCTCTGGGTGGTAGTGGCAGATATAGAGTTTGAGGTCTTTTTATGATGTTTTGGCTATGGCTTGTGTTGGACCTTGGCCTGGGGCGTCTGTTCAGTATGATGACTTTCAGTTCTTAGGCCAGAAGGCTGATGCCTTGTTTGTTGATGTGTTTGTCTTCATAGATGTAATGATGTTCTATGGAGGAGTGTTGTGCCAGGCTGATGTTTGATATTACTAATTTTAGCTGCCAGCTCTGTGTTGATGGCCTGTGTGATCTTGTTAGTTATATCTCTTCTTGGAAGCACGGATGATATGATTATTTTACAGCCAGGATTGTTGTGTAGTCTATGCTAGTTGGGTGATATGGTTGGGAGATATGATCTGAGCGATATAGTTGGGTGATATGGTTGGGAGATATGATCTGGGTGGTGATATGGTTGGGTGATATAATCTGGGTGGTATGGTTGAGAGATATGATCTGGGTGGTGATATGGTTGGGAGATATAATTTGGATGATATTGTTGGGTGATATGGTTGGGAGATATGATCTGGGTGGTGATATGGTTGGGTGATATGATCTGGGTAGTATGGTTAGGTGATATGATCTGGGTGGTATGGTTGGGTGATATTATCTGGGTGATATGATCTGGGTGATATGGTTAAGTGATATGATCTGGGTGGTATAGTTTGGTGAAATTATCTGGGTGATATGGTTGGGTGATATGATCTGGGTGATATGATCTAGGTCTGGGGTCTCAAGCACGCGCCCCGCGGGCCGCATGCGGCCCCTGGGGCTGTCATCTGCGGCCCGCGGGACACAGAGCCGCTAGTACAGACTCTGCTCCGGGACTCTGGAATTCCCTGACATCGCTGTCCACATATGGACAGTATGTCAGGGTTTTCCCCAGAGCGGAGTCCCGGCCAGAGCGCTAGTATCGGCTCTGCTCCGGGACTCTGTGGAATTCCCTGACATCGCTGCCCATATATGGACAGTGTGTCAGGGTTTTCCCCAGAGCGGAGTCCCGGCCAGAGCGCTAGTATCGGCTCCGCTCCAGGACTCTGTGGAATTCCCTGACATCGCTGTCAATATATGGACAGTTTGTCAGGGTCTTCCCCAGAGTGGAGTCCCGGCCAGAGCGCTAGTATCGGCTCTGCTCCGGGACTCTGTGGAATTCCCTGACATCGCTGCCCATATATGGACAGTGTGTCAGGGTTTTCCCCAGAGCGGAGTCCCGGCCAGTGCGCTAGTATCGGCTCCGCTCCAGGACTCTGTGGAATTCCCTGACATCGCTGTCCATATATGCACAGTGTTGTCAGGGTCTTCCCCAGAACGGAGTCCCGGGCAGAGCGCTAGTATAAGCTTTGCTCCGGGACCCTGTGGAATCTTCTGACATCGCTGTCCACATATGGAGTCCCGGGCTGAGCGCTAGTATAGGCTCTGCTCTGGGACTCTGGGGAAGCCTCTGACATCGCTGTCCATACATTGACAGTGATGTCAGGGGCATCCCCACAGCAGGAGTCCCCGTGATGTCAGGAGCACAGCTGGAGCCTACTAGCGCTTTGCCCGGGACTCCAGCTCCGGGGTTGCCCCTGACATCTAAGTCCATATATGGACAGTGATGTCAGGAGCAGAGCTGAAATCCCAGGCAGAGTGCTAGAAGCGGCTCTGCTCCCGGACTCCAGCTCTGGGCAAGCCCCTGACATCACTGTCCCTATATGGACACTGATGTTAATGGCTTCCCCAGAGTTCTATACTAGTGCTCTGCTCCGGGACTCCGGCTCTGGGGTTGCCCCTGATATCCCATTCTGGTCCAGGAGGATCCCCTGACGTCACTGTGTATGGACAGGGACGTCAGGGGATCCAACAGTAGAGGAATCACCAGCCAAAGCGTCGGCAACGCTCTGGCTGGGGATTCCACTCCTAGAGGGAGCCCCAATGGAGCTATCTACTTGGGGTGTGTGTGGCATTGTCTGCAGAGGGCACTGTAGCAGCATCTGCGGAGGGCTCTGTGGCAGCCTCTACAGAGGGCACTGCGGCAGCATCTACAGAGGGCACTGCGGCAGCATCTACAGAGGGCACTGCGGCAGCATCTACAGAGGGCACTGTGGCAGCATCTACAGAGGATTCTGTGGCAGCATCTACAGAGGACTCTGTGGCAACATATACAGAGGGCACTGTGACATTATCTACAGAGGGCACTGCGGCACTATCTAAAAAGGGGCTGCTCAATCTTGACAAGTGTATCTGCCAAACACTGCTAACTGAGAGGCCGGACAACATTTAGCGACAGTTAAACTGGATTGTTGAAATAAGCATTTCGAGAAAAATCTCAAATTTTAAACCTTGCGGTATTATTATAGTAATGTAGTATTATAGTAATGTAATATTATTATAGTAATATAGTGTTATAGTAGATCAAATAACTAATTGATTAACAATAATTTTGTATTGTATCAAATTTGAAAGTAATGCGGCCCGTCAACTTCCCATTTTTTCAATATGTGGCCCACTTACCCGGCCGAGTTTGAGACCCCTAATCTAGGTGGTATGGTTGGGTGAAATGATCTGGGAGATATGGTTGGGTGATATAGTAGAGGATAATCATGGCACAGTCTTCAGAAATATCATGCATAAAGTGATATTTACTGAATTCACAATTCGACACGTGGTTTCCATAAAGATCAAAAGAAAAAAGATAAATTAAGTTTCTGTCCTCCCGGACCTTACTCGGCAAGTCGCTGTAAATGAAAAACAGAATATTAATGTAACATGGGTATTGGCTTATACGCTAGTCCAGGTAAATATATGTATACATAGTAGGTGGTTGCAGTAGTATCTCAGAGAGACCATAGAGTTAAATATCTAGCAAAGCTAAGGACCAAGTAGAAGAAGTCAGGAAGAGGGAGGGAAAGTGAGGGAAAGGTGGCATGGTATGCAGTGGAGCAGGGTGTGTGTGTAGGCACTCACCAGATATGCCGTGGATGGAAGGGTTTGAAGCAGGCGCTTCCAGCGTCAAGTAGTTATGCGTCTGTCCTGGGTGGTGGGCCAGGCCATTTAAAGTAGTGCGCACAGGTTCACGCTGGCCAATTGCGATGGAGGGGCAGAGGCGTCGCTGTGACGCTGAGCAGCGTAACCGGAAGTGGCGTGAGGAGTGAAGTCAACCAGATGCGGTGTCAGGCGCGTCACCGGAAGTGACAATATCAAGATGGCGCAGTCCATGCGAGATCTACCTAATGGAGAGGACATGTTTATGGAGGGGTGGGGGGTTTGTGGATCCCGGAAGTGAAGGAGGTCACCAAGTAACACATCTACTATGTATGCAAAGTGATATGAGATATGGATGGGTGATAAAGTCTGGGTAGTATGGTCTGGGTGATCTTGTTAGTGGGATATGATATGAGTGATATGATCTGGGTGATCTCGTTGGTTGATATAATATGGGTGATATGGTTTGGTGATCTTGCTAGTTGATATGATCTGGAGGATCTTGAGAGATTTGATATGGGTGATATGATCTGAGGGCTCTTGTTGGGAGATTTGATATGGGTGATATAGTTCGGTGATCTTGTTGGGTGATATAATCTGGGTGATCTTGATGGGTGAAATAGTTGATAAGATCTGGGTGATATGGTTTGGTAATCTTGTTTGTTGATATGATATGGGTGATATGATCTGGAAGAGCTTGTTGGGTGATATGGTTCGGTGATCTTGTTGGGTGAGATGGTTCGGTGATCTTGTTGGGTGATATGGTTCTGTGATCTTGATGGGTGACATAGGTGATAAAATCTTGGTGAGATGGTTCGGTGATTTTAATGGGTGATATAGGTGATAAGATCTGGGTGATATGGTTCGGTGATCTTGTTGGGTATATCTTTCTTGGAAGCGTTGAATTGGTATAATGTGGCTGGTTGATGACTTTTTTTACTTGTTAAATAGTTGCACAGTGAATTTTACTGACTCGTTTTCCTTTCTCCTTGTATTAAGGTATTTCCCATTTGAGTCTATTATTAGGACCAGGGCCGACCTTAGGATAGGTGGATCCCCGTGCCCCACCCCATAATTACAAAAATTCCCCATAAAAAATTATATTGCCCCCCACAGTATAATGACCTTTTTAGTGCCCCCACACAGTATAATGCCCCCTTTAGTGCCCCCCACACAGTATAATGCCCCCTTTAGTGCCCCCCACAGTATAATGTCCCCCCTCCCCTGGGTGCCGCACACAGCCCTCCCTTGTAAATAGTGCCCCCTGTAGATTGTGCCGGACAGCTCCCCCCAACCCCTTGTAGACAGTGCCCCCAACCTCCTCTTTGTAGATAGTGCCATACAGCACCCCACCTCTCCATTATAGACAGTGCCATACAGCCCCCCACCTCCCCCTTGTAGACAGTGCCATACAGCCCCCTACATACCCCTTGTAGACAGTGCCATACAGCCCCCACCTCCCCGGGCACTTCACAAGCAAGGGAAGGGAGCCAGCGCAGTGTCCCTTTCCATCTGCTGGAGTGATGCACACTGTGTGTCCATCACTGGTCTTAATTGCTAGAGTTTCTTTTCTTTTTAAGATTGGGTCATAGCCATTTTTTTTATTTTTTTATTTATTTTTTCCACATTACAAAATAAGTACTTTTTTTATTTTTCCATTTTTCCACCTTTATAGCCATATAAGGGCTTGTTTTTAGTGGGACAAGTTGTAGGTTTTTATGGCACCATTTATAGTTCCATATAATATACTGGGAAACTGGAAAAAAAATATTTGTGAGGTAGAATGGGAATAAAAACAGTGATTCCTCCATTGTTTTTACGGTGTTCACCATGCGGTAAAAACGACACATTTACTGGTCAATACGATTACAGCTGTTGAGGGGTGAATAGTGAATTTGTTTGTGCGCGCGCGCATATGCATATATATATATATATCTCTGCTCTCCGTCTGCTGGTCAGTAAACCTTTAGTCTCCAATCACAATTATTTCTATAGCCTGATTCCGCTTTCCCCACTAACACCCAGCATGACCTGCATGTGACTAAACCTGAGTGGAGGGTGAGCCGGGTTTATATAGGAGACACGTGATTAATGGCAGGTGAGGCAGAGCTGCAGACACACAAAGTAGATGTATCTTCCTTTTGTATGATTTGGTTTTGTGTATAGAGATTATAAGCTCCTTTTCATTTTACAAGGTGACAGGGAATATGTATAATATGTGGTTTATGTGTAATATGTATGTTTTTGAAATTTAAACCCAAATGTGTGTGTCCCTTTAAGACTGTAGAATTCTGGGAAATAGAATATTGTGTCTTTAAGGGCACCCAGCGGCAGGTGGGGCAGGTTTAGCTCAGAGTGTATGAGGTGTGGATTGGGATGCTGTTTGGCATGAAGGCAGCTGTAATTTTATGCCTAATTTTCCTGCCTGTTTTATTATTTTATGTGTTTGTTCAGAATAGGTGCGCGTGTTGTTTGCCAAATCCTAAGTGTGGGTTATTTATAGTGGCAAGAATACCCGCATCTCGGTAACGATGGTACCAAATGTAATATTTTTTTTTTGTTTTCCTGCTTTTACAATGAAAAAAAAAATTACATTTTTTTTTTTTCCTAACTGCTGTATTCTGAGGCCATGACTTTTTATTTTTTTTTATTGCTGTGCGAGGACTTGTTGTTTTTTGCGGAGCGGGCTGTAGTTTTTATTGGTACCAGTTTGAAGTAAGTGAGGCCTTTTATTCCATATGTATTGGGAGATGAAGTGCATAAAAACAGCAAACTGACAATTTACGGTAATTACATTTATTTTTTTACGGCGACCGTCGTTTTTAGATGTTATATTGTAATAGACATCTATGGGCGCGTGATACTCGTTACGTTTTTTTTTACATTGCAATTGTGGGACAAATAGGAAAAGGTGTATGCTGTTTTGTTTTTTTTTTATGCATTATCATGTAACTGTACATAAGTGTTAAAGGGAATTACGAAGTACGCTCACCCGCAGTAACACAGCGGTCGCCTCACTGCAACGCCGTTTAACGCTTTAAATGCCACGGTCAATCGCGATTGTTGCATCTAAACAGTTCGAAAGAGGTGGCCTCCTTCGAAGGCCCATAAGTCCCCCCCTGTGATGTGATTGTGGGGTGCTGACGGTTGTCATGGCAGCCTGGGGCCTAACCACTCTGTACTATTAAGCGCTGCCACCGGCGGCATAATAGGCGACTGTAAAAACGATAAACTGCAGTACATTAGTATTGCAGTATATAGTGCCAGAGATCCAACGGTCGCTGGTTCAAGTCCCCTAGGGGAAATAATAAAAATAGTTTTTTTTAAATACATAAAAAATTTACTAAAAGCTAAAAAAACCTCCCATTTTCCCCCCAATGTAATAAAAATGCAAACCGTAAAATATCTGGTATCCTCGCGTTCGTAAAAGCATGAACTATTAAAATATAACATTATTTAACCTGCACGGCGAATGCCATAAAAAACATGAAAACACAAGATTTGCTGTTTTTTGGTCACAGAAAATAAAAATGATCGCGAAATCTCATGTACCCCAAAATGGCGCCATTAGATACCATAGCTCTCCCCGCAAAAAATAAGCCCATGTACCGCTCAATCAACGGAAAAATAAGTTATGGCTCTCAAAATATGGCGACACAAAACAAATTTTTTTATATATACGGCGCAGTGATGGTGCGGGCTCAGAAGCAGAGCCGGCACCATCACCGCGGGGTGACAGCTGTATTATACAGCTGGCACCCTCCTGTAACTGCCAGGACCGGAGCTATTCTCCGATCCGGCAGATTAACCCCTCAGATGCTGCGCTCAATAGAGCGCAGCATCTGATAGGTTTTCACCCGATCGGCAACCCAGTGACGCAATCGCTGTGTTGCTGTGGCAATCGGACGCCAGAAAATGGCGTCCGAGTCTGCCTTGTATGGGAGCCGATGAGGACCCGCCTGCGGCGAGTCCTCATAGGCTTGCTGTCAGTGAATAACTGACAGCGCTAATACACTGCACTACGTATGTAGTGCAGTGTATTGGAGTAGCGATCGGGGCATCAGGCCCTCAAGTCCCCTAGTGGGACAAGTCAGAAAAGTAAAAAAAAGTAAATAAAAATGTGGTAAAACAATAAAAACACACACATTTCAAATAAAAATAAAGCTAAACTGACTTTTTTCCCATAGTAAGTCTTTTATTATGGGAAAAACCGTAAAAATCAAAAAAAATATACATAATTGGTATCGCCGCGTCCGTAACGACCCAAACTACAAAACTATTATGTAATTTATCCCGCACGGTGAACGCGGTAAAAAAAAAACATGAAAAACAACGCCAGAATCTTTGTTATTAGGTCACATCTCCTTCCAAAAAATGCTATAAAAAGTCATCAAAAAGTCACATTTACTCCAGAATAGTACTAATAAAAACGACAATCCGTGCCGCAAAAAATAATCCCTGACACCGCTTTGTGCACGCAAAAATAATAAAGTTATGGGTCTTAGAATATGGCGACACAGAAAACAAATGATTTTATAAAAAAAGTGATTTTATTGTGCAAAAGCCGCAATACATAAAAAACCTATATAAATTTGGTATTGCCGTAATCGTATCGACCCGCAGAATAAAGCTAACATGTAATTTAGGGCACACTGTGGATGCCGATAAAAAAAACAATAAAAAACTATTCCAGAATTGCTTGTTTTTGGTAATTTCCTTTACCAAAAAATGAAATAAAAACTGATCAAAAAGTCGTATGTGTTCTAAAATGGTACCAATAAAATCTACAGCCCGTCTCGCAAAAAACAAGCCCGCACACCGCTCAATCAACTGAAAAATAAAGTTACGGCACTAGTAATGCGGTGATGAAAAACATCTCAATGCCCAGGCCGGAGGGGAACATTCCTTCAGTTTCAGGGCCCCAGGATTTAGGAACTAGGAACTAGGAAAGGGAAGGGACATCGCACATCCGCTGGAAGCGAGGGCGCCCGTATTATACCAGCGCAAAACGTTCCCAGCAATATTTCCCAAACTACGAAGGAGAAAAAGTCCCCAAAAGGTGCAGAGCGTTACAGAAGGGGAGTGAGCAAGAAAACAGTTTATCAGTGTGACACCGGCCTGTGCATAATGGATCGCTTCACAGCGTAACACACATCTATGGAGAATTGTATTATTTACCCCATTCTTATACCCTCTTATTATGCCCTGATATACTCCGCACAGATTACATATACCCCTGATATACTCCGCACAGATTACATATGCCCTGATGTACTCCGCACAGATTACATATACCCTGATGTACTCCGCACAGATTACATATACCCTGATGTACTCCGCACAGATTACATATACCCTGATGTACTCCGCCCAGATTACATATACCCCTGATATACTCCGCACAGATTACATATGCCCTGATGTACTCCGCACAGATTACATATACCCTGATGTACTCCTCACAGATTACATATGCCACCACATTATAAACGGAAATACCAGCAAAACCCCAAACAGAACTATTACCAAGCAAAATCCATGCTCAAAATGGCGGTCTTTCCCTTCTTAGCCCTACAGTGTGCCCAAACAGCAATTTATGGCCACAAGTAAGGCATTACCATACCCGGGAGAACCCACTTAACAATTTATTGGGTAAGATTCTCTAGGGGCACAACATATTGTGCGGTGAATGGGCAGATCAGTGGAGAAATTGCAATTTTCACTTTGCACCATCCACTGCGTATTCATTTCTGAAAAACACCTGTGGAGTCTAAATTATCACTACATCCCTTGATAAATGCCTTTAGGGGTGTAGTTTCTAAAACGGGGTCACTTTTGTTTGGTACATCAGGGGTTTTGCAAATGCAACATGGCGTCCGCAAACCATTCCAGCAAAATCTACGCTCCAAAAGAGAAATACCGCTCCTTTTATTCTGAATGCTCCCATATACGTAAACAGCTGATTATAACCACATATGGGGTGTTACCGTTCTCGGGAGAAATTACTTTACAAATGTTGGGGTGCTTTTTCTTCTCTATTCCTTGTAAAAATGAAGAATGTGTATCTAAAACTACATCTTGTTGGAAAAAAAAATTATTTTTCATTTTCATGGCTTAATTCTAATTAATTCAGCAAAAAACCTTTGGGATCAAAATTTTCACTATACCCCTAGATGATTTCTCAGGGGGTGCAGTTTCCCAAATGGAGTCAGTTTTGTGGTGTTTCCACTGTACTAGTACTACAGGGGCTCAGCAAATATGACATGACACCCAGAAACCATTCCAAAATCCAAATGGTGCTCCTTCCATTCTGAGCCCTACCGTGTGTCCAAACAGATGTTTGTGACCACATGTGGGGTATTGTTTTACTCGGGAGAAATTGCTCTACAAATGTTGTGGTGCTTTTTCTCCTTTAGTCCTTGTGGAAATGAAAAAAAAATACCTAAACCTACATTTTATTTGAAAAAATGTAGATTTTCATTTTCACAGCCTACTTGCAAAAATTTCTGCAAAAAACCTGTGGGGTCAAAATGCTCACTATACCCCTAGATAATTTCCTCAAGGGGTATAGTTTCCAAAATGGGGTCACTTGTTGGGGGTTTCCACTGTTTTGTCACCTCAGGGGCTTTGCAAATGCGACACGGCCTCCGCAAACCATTCCTGCTAAATTTGAGCTCCAAGAGCCAAATGGCGCTCTTTCCCTTCTAAGCCCTGCCGTGTGTCCAAACAACCGTTTATTACCACATGTTGGGTATTGTTTTACTCGGGAGAAATTGCTCTACAAATGTTGTGGTGCTTTTTCTACTTTAGTTCTTTTGGAAATGAAAAAAAATTAGCTAAACCTACATTTTATTTGAAAAAATGTAGATTTTCATTTTCATGGCCTAGTTCCCAAAATTTTTGCAAAAAAACTGGCTGGTCAAAATGCTTGCTACACCCCTAGATAAATTACTCGAGGGGTGTAGTTTCCCAAATGGGGTTACTTTTGGGGGGTTTCCACTGTTTTAGTTCCACTAGACCTGTTCAAAGCTGACATGGTGCCTAAAATATATTTTAATAAAAAGGAGGCACAAAATCCACCAGGTGCTCCTTTGCTTCTGAGGCCGGTGCTTCAGTCCAGTAGCACACTAGGGCCATATGTGGGATATTTCCTAAAACTGCAGAACCTGGGCAATAAATATTGAGTTGCATTTCTTGGGTAAAACATTCTGTAGTACAAAAAAAATGGATTCAAAATGAATTTCTGGAAAAAAATAATGAACTTTGTAAATTTCACCTCTACTTTGCCTTAATTCCTGCGCAATGTCTAAAGAGTTAAGAAACTTTCTAAATGCTGTTTTGACTACTTTGAGGGGTGCAGTTTTTAAAATGGGGTGACTTATTGGGGGTTTCTAATATCTAAGGACGTCAAAGCCACTTCACAACTAAACTGGCCCCTGTAAAAATAGCATTTTGAAATTTTCTTGAAAATTTGAGAAATTGCTGCTAAAGTTCTAAGCCTTGTAACGTCCTAGAAAAATAAAAGGATGTTCAAAAAACGATGCCAATCTAAAGTAGACATATGGGGGATGTTAGTTAGCAACATTTTTGTGTGGTATAACTGCCTGTCTTACAAGCAGATACATTTAAATTGAGAAAAATGCTAATTTTTGCAATTTTTCGCTAAATTTTGGTGTTTTTCACAATTAAATACTGAATGTATCGGGCAAATTTTGCCAGTAACATAAAGTCCAATGTGTCACGAGAAAACAATCTCAGAATCGCTTGGATAGGTAAAAGCATTCCGGAGTTATTACCACATAAAGTGAAACATGTCAGATTTGAAAAATGAGGCTCTGTCAGGAAGGTCAAAAGCGGCCAAAGAGGGAAGGGGTTAACAATCATTTAATTTTATTTTTTTTAAAGTAGAAAAACATGAAAAATCCTTTATAAATTTGGTATCACTGTAATCATATAAACCCGCAGAATAAATGTAATTTGTCATTTTTACCGCACCGTAAAGACCGTAAATACAGCCCCCCCAATGGAGGAATTGCTGGGTTTTTTTCATTCCACCCCACAATTTTTTTTTTTAGTTTCCCAGTACATTATATGGTACAATAAAGTGTCATGAAAATCTACTACTCATCCAGCAAAAAACGAGCCCTCATATGGCTATATCGATGAAAAAAATTAATGAATTCTGGCTTTTGGAAGGTGGGGAGGAAAAAACAAAAGCGAAAAATCAAAAATGTCTTACTTTTTTATTAGTCCTTCTAGGGGACTTGATCCAACGATCGCTGGTACAATACATTGCAATACTAATGTACTGCAATATACTGTTATTTATCGGCTCCCGCGGTGACTATTCCATAGATTCACAGTTCTCACAGTAAAGAAGACTTGTCGCCTCTGCAGGTTGAACCTTTCTTTCTCCAGACGGAGGGAGTGCCCGCTTTGGTTTTTTGAGGGGGTTTTACATGGAACAGGATTTCACCATATTTTTTGTATGTGGCATTCATATATTTATATAAATTGATCATGTCCCCCCTTAGTCATCTTTTTTCAAGGCTAAATAGGTTTAGTTCTTTTAATCTTTCCTCATAACTTAGATTCTCCATGCCCCTTATTAGCTTCATTGCTCTTCTTTGTATTTTTCCTCCTTTCTATGAACTGGAGCCCAGAACTGAACTGCATATTCTAGATGAGGCCTCACTAATGCTTTGTAAAGTGGTAATATTACATCCCTGTCCCGTGAGTCCATGCCTCTTTTGATACACGACAATATTTTGCTGGCCTTTGAAGCAGCTGATTGACATTGTGCTGTTATTGAGTTTATGATTTACAAGTACACCCAGATCCTTCTCAACCAGTGACTCCCCCAGTATAGCTCCCCCTAGGACATATGATGCTGCAGATTATTACACCCAGATCCTTCTCAACAAGTGACTCCCCCAGTGTAGCTCCCCCTAGGACATATGATGCATGCAGGTTGTTTGTACCCAGGTGCATAACTTTACATTTATCTACATTAAAGAGGCTCTGTCACCAGATTTTGCAACCCCTATCTGCTATTGCAGCAGATAGGCGCTGCAATGTAGATTACAGTAACGTTTTTATTTTTAAAAAACGAGCATTTTTGGCCAAGTTATGACCATTTTTGTAGTTATGCAAATGAGGCTTGCAAAAGTCCAAGTGGGTGTGTATTAGGTGCGTACATCGGGGCATTTTTAATACTTTTACTAGCTGGGCGTTCTGACGAGAAGTATCATCCACTTCTCTTCAGAACGCCCAGCTTCTGCCAGGTCACGCTGTGACGTCACTCACAGGTCCTACATCGTGTCAGACGAGCGAGGACACATCGGCACCAGAGGCTACAGATGATTCTGCAGCAGCATCGGCGTTTGCAGGTAAGTCGATGTAGCTACTTACCTGCAAACGCTGATGCTGCTGCAGAATCAACTGTAGCCTCTGGTGCCGATGTGTCCTCGCTCGTCTGACACGATGCAGGACCTGGGGAAGTGACGTCACAGCGTGATCTCTGGAGAACACGGCTGTGTCTGCACTGCCAGAAGCTGGGCGTTCTGAAGAGAAGTGGATGATACTTCTCGTCAGAGCGCCCAGCTAGTAAAAGTATTAAAAACGCCCCGATGTACGCACATAATACACGCCCACTTGGACTTTTACTTTTAAACACACCCACTTGGACTTTTGCAAGCCTCATTTGAATAACTACAAAAATGGTCATAACTTGGCCAAAAATGCTCGTTTTTTAAAAATAAAAACGTTACTGTAATCTACATTGCAGCGCCGATCTGCTGCAATAGCAGATAGGGGTTGCAAAATCTGGTGACAGAGCCTCTTTAAACCTAATTTGCCAAGTGGACGCCCAAACACTGTTTTTTAAAATTCTTATAGATCTTACACAAGGCTGAGCCAGGCGGAGGGGTGGTCAGTGTAAAATAATAAGTTTGTTTTCTTTTTTGTTTTTCGAGGTAATCAACAAAAATGGTCCCTGGATTGTCTGACTGTGACATGCTTTATGGCTTTCCTCACTTGAATGCTCCTCTGTCCTTCGGAGTATGTGACCTCCAAGCTGTCGGACCCTCTGCTGTGACTCTTGTATCTTTTATAGTCCGTCTTATGGACATTTTCTTTAGGCTTTATTCAGACGAACGTGAAAAACGTCCGTGCAACGCGCGTGATTTGCACGCGCGTTGCACGGACCTATATGTGTCTATGGGGCCGTGCAGACATGTCCGTGATTTTTGCTCAGCGTGAGTCCGCTGAAAAAAAGTCACGACATGTCCGTTCTTTGGGCGTTTTGCACGCATCACGCACCCATTGAAGTCAATGGGTGCGTGAAAACCACGCATGCCGCACAGAAGCACTTCCGTGCGAACTGCGTGATTCGCGCAAGAGCTGTCAAAAGGATGAATGTAAACAGAAAAGCACCACGTGCTTTTCTATTTACAAACATCCAAACGGAGTGTCTTTGAGAAGAGCGAACCCGGACAACCGAACCGAACTTCACTGGCAAAAAAAATTCCGGTACGCGACGTCCGGATATAGTCACTGTCCAGGGTACAGAAAGAGTTAAACTGTTTCAGCACCATGGACAGTCACTTCCGATCCCAATATACATGAACGAGTAAAAAAAAAAAAAGTTCTGACTTACCGCTAACTCCCGGCTTCTTCCTCCAGTCTGACCTCCCGGGATGACAATTCACTCCAAGTGACAGCTCCAGCCAATCACAGGCCAAGCACAGGCTGCAGCGGTCACATGGACTGCCGCGTCATCCAGGGAGGTGGGGCCAGATGTCAAGAGAGGCGCGTCACCAAGGACGCGTCACCAAGGCAACGGCCGGGAAGTTCTCAGTAAGTACGAACCTCTTTTTTTTTTTTTTAACAGGTTGCAAGATATGGTGATCGTAATTCACTGTCGAGGGTGCTGAAAGAGTTACTGCCGATCAGTTAACTCTTTCAGCACCTTGGACAGTGACTGACGTCGGCTAGCCTCATCTCTATGATGGCGGCTGCGCTAAAATCACGCAGCCGCGCATCATACACGGATGACACACGGAGCTGGCAAGTGATTTTTGCGCCTTAGGCTGTGTTCACGTCACTGTTCCTTTCCCCTGAGGGGTTATATCAGAGGTTTTCGTCGGGTTAACCCCTCAACGGAAAGGCAAATGTAAACCTGTCACAACAGTGACAAACTGAAACCATTAGCAACGTTTTTGTCACCATTTATTTCAATGGTGAGGGAATCGGAAGCTTATGAAACGAAACCTCCAACGGCGGAACTCCTCAGCGGAAAGGAACGGTCATGTGATCAGGCCCTTATTCTGCTTTTTTTGTTCTAAATTGTGATATACAATTTAGAGAAATCCTTCTTTCTATGGGGTTTGTTTTCTAGTAGGAATGTGTTTGGTGATGGAGCAGGAAGTCGTTATCGTTAGGTGGTTTTCTGGGCTCTGTCGGACTTGATTCTCTCTGATGTGGAGTCTTTTCTCTAAGTAGTCCTTGTTTTATTCTTTTTTTCATGAAGATCTTAGTCCTGCTTATTTCTGTCTTCTGAAGAGTCTGTAGTTTCCAGGTTATAGTTTAGATTGGTCATGAGGTAAATAAAGAGTAGAATCATGTTCAGTGGTGCGCGCTCGTTCCCTCTCGCGCTCCCTTCCCCTCTCGCGCTCCCTTCCAGTATGGGCACGTTGCTTGCAAATCCATATACAAGCCATAGCAGAAGACAGTCCTTTCATGGTTCACATAGACATGTAGTCATTGTGTAATCATAATGCGATTTGTGGACTTACATAATAAACTTTCTTCCAGAAACAGCGCCACACCGGTCCATGGTTCATGTCTGGTATTGCAACTTTATTAAAATGAATGGGGCCGAGTTGTAATACCACACGCAACCTGCAGACAGGTGTGGTGCTGTTTCTGGAAGAAAGCAACCATGATTTTCTAATCCTGTACCCCTTTAAGATATACTGATCATGGAACATAAAGGAATAGTTAACCCTTTCCCAACCGACATTATATATATATATATATATATATATATATATATATATATATATATATATATATATATATGGTATTGGTTATCCGTACCTGACTCCCAGTGCAGTATACTTAGGCCCTTGTTCACACAGTTTTTTTGCAGGCAGAAAATCTGCCTCAGAATTCCTTCAGAAATTTTGAGGCAGATTTTGAACAACCTGCCTGTATTTTTCCCTGGCGTTTTTTTTTTCTTCTCGCGGCCATTCAAGCTAATGCAAGGACCGTGGGCAAAAAAACGCAGCGAAAAAAAGCTCAAAACGAGCGCTGCAGATTTTTGTCATTTTTGAGAATGGACTTGCTCCTTATTTTTCAATCCACAAGCGGCCGGAGACCAACCAGGAAACAAAAAGCCTCTGCCACCCATTGAAATCAATGGGGGGTGATTTTGGCCGTCTTTTCGTGCTGATTCCGATGCGGTTTCCGCGTCAAAATCAGTGGTGAAAAACTCAGTGTGAATGTTTGCAAAAAAAAAATTTTTGCACTGCCGCATTTTAAGAGCCGTCATTTTTTTTATTTTCCTGTCACGGTGTAGTTTTCATTGGTACTATTTTGGGGTACATGGGACTTTTATTTGATTCTTTTTGTAGGTGGGAAACCGCAAAATAGCAAAATTCCTTTTTTTTTTTTTCCCCCGTTTCCCTGGCGGTTTAATCAATGTGCTAACTTTATTTGAGTTATGATCGTGTCAAAACCATATGTGTATTTTGTTTTTATTTATTTATTTACACTTTTAATAAATAGAAAAAGTGGTTTTATTTTTTACTGTAATTTTTTTTTTTCATCAAATTTTTTTATTTAACTTTTTAAATTTTTATTTTAGTCCCACTAGGGGACTTCACGATGCAATGTTCTGATCACAGATATAATGCTTTGGTATACTTAGTACATGGCCTAAAAGGCAGGTACTGGTGGGAGACCTTGGGACCTTTATTAGGCCCCCAGTTGCCATGGAAACCCATCGACGCACTTCGATCGCATTGCGGGAGTGCTGATGGGGTGACCGAGCGACCTCTCTCCCTCTGTCAAACACC
Organism: Rhinoderma darwinii; assembly: GCF_050947455.1. Classification (NCBI taxonomy): domain Eukaryota; kingdom Metazoa; phylum Chordata; class Amphibia; order Anura; family Rhinodermatidae; genus Rhinoderma; species Rhinoderma darwinii. Next base: position 62,715,251 of record NC_134699.1, read on the forward strand.
TTAGATGTAGTGGTCGCTATTGACCACGGCATCTAAGGGGTGAAACTGCTTGAATTGGATTCTGACATTTGCGCCAGGAGCCTGGCTGTGCATGACAGCTGTACCCCTGCCGTGGATCTCGTGGGTACATTGGCAGTAGACGCAAGATATCAGTCAAGATGCAGGAACGAGCACTTGCTTGAGGGGTTAAGGTTCAGAAACCTTCTAAGCACACGAAAAATCCATCTAGTGTAAAACTGTAAAGAGAATACAGAAAGGAGAGGGAGTTGCGGATTCTCACTCAACCCAAGTGCCACAAAAAAGTTTAGTGTGATGTGGTGTATCACGAGCCCTCTCTAAAAACAGGACGACGCCAAACCTTTTGCCCCAATCCTCCAAGCCATAATGCCCTGCAAAAGTACAGGACAAGTGGCTGCCCTTTGCCAAAGCTGAGAGAAAACCCAACCAGAAGTCAAGTTCAGGAGCCCACTTGGGGCACTTCAAACTACCTGACCTAATGGCATTAATGTGGTGGACCCGGGTCACCTACAAGTACCCATTGGGTCAACCTGCATATACCCAGGTGTAAACCACCTTATGAGTGCTTTACCTGTTAATTACCAATGGCCCGAAGACTAACCCCATAGTAAGAATAGATGCAACATTTGATGTTAGCCAAACTATTCCAATGGTTGAGTGACCTGTTCTAAGATTGAACAAGTTCTCCAAGAAACATCTCTTGCTTGGGAGAACTTCACAGTTTCTTCTGTTCTTGGGCCCTCTCGACAATCAGTAGGACTCTATATCACTCCGAGCCTCCATAATATTCTAAAAATAAGCTTGAATTATCTAAATGAGATAATAAGAGAATCCAAAATAAGATTTCTTCACCTCGAATGAGTGAAGACACCAACCTAGACCTCATTACCCTGCAGAATGGGAAATATTATGTGATGACACCTCATTCGTACCCAATTTCCTGCCAAGTCCGACAAGGTTGTTGTGTTAATGAATAAGTCTTCAAGGCTGTGTGAGGGATACGTCAGGTCTGCTTAGATAATAGAAGAACATCTTGAAGAACATTTATGACCACAGAACTTGTGGTGTAAAGACAGGAAGGTTCAGTTTCCACTGCCGATGAGTTCTCTGAACTGTAGACACCCTGGTGAGGGAGACGGGTGTCTGAGAGATGTAGAGGGTCTACCATAAACTGGCCCCCACAACTATTATATGCCATTTATTACAGAACTCCTCAGATGTGTATCCTGGGGGGGGGGGGCGGGCGGGTGACAGGCCTAAGGGGTATATATTGGGTCAAGGCCATGTTCCTGTCTTTTTCCTCCCTAGTCCCCTATTGCAGGCTGGCTCTGTTATGGGGTACACTTGGAGGCACTGTTGTAGACTGGAACAATTTATGGGGGCACTGTTGTAGGATGACTCTTAGTGCATTGTTTGAAACTAGCAGTATTATGGGGCACTTGCAAACTTGTGTACCGTTAAAGACTGGTTCTATTGTGCTGTATTGTTATAAACTTGTTCTATTATAGGGATATTATGAGAACTATTATGGGGGCACTGTTGCAGGTTGGCTCTGTTATCAAGGCATTGTTCCATACTGGCTGTATTATAGGGGCCCTATTGAAAATTGTTAAACTGGATGTGGTATTGGGAACTATTGTGTACTTGCACTTTTATGGGGATGCTGTTGGAGGTTGGCATTACTATACGCGGGCACTGTTAGTCTGGCTCTGTTATGGGGGTACTGTTGTACAAGCTGTTTCTGTTTACAGGTTCTGGTTACAGGTTGGTTCTGTTATGGGATACCAATGTTGTGTGCACTGTTACAAGCTGGCACTGTTATGGAGGTACTGTTGTAGGCTGTGTTATTGGGGTACAGTTGTAGGTTTTCTCTATGGGGTACTGTTGTAGCCTAGCATACAGTAGTTATTAGTGCACTGTTACAGGTTGGCACAGTTATGGGGGTACTGTTGTAGGCTTGCTATATCATGGGGTCACTGCTACAGGCTTTCTGTGTTGGGGTGCTGGCTCTATTATGGGGTGCTGTTGTAGTAGTACACTTTTATGGGGGTACTGTTGCAGACTGGCTGTGCGATTACAGTTGTAGGCTGCCTGTATTATTGGGATACTGTTGAAGGCTGTCATAGTAATGTGGGCACTATTACAGGCTGGCTCTGTTATGGGGGTACTGTTTTAGGAATGCACTTTTATGGATCACTGAGGCAAGCTGGCTGTATTGTAGGAATACAGTTATAGACTGGAACTATTATGGGGTACTTTTGCATGTTGTCTCTGTTATGGGTGTAATGTTATAGGTTGGCATAATGATGGTGACACTGGTATAGGTTGGTTCTATTATGGGTTACTGTTCTAGGTTGGCATTATTATAGGGGCACTGTTGAAGGCTGACTCTGTTATAAAAGCGTCAAGTCCCTCTTTTCCATCTCCAAAGACAGGAGAAATGCCCCCTCACTGCCCCTTCAATGCCCACGCATGTTTTACTGAACTGCAGGGACCCCAAAATCTTATACTTTTTCATTTCAGTCTTTTTTGTTTTATTTTCTGCTCCATTTACATCTAAAGCTTTATTCAGAATTCTGCAGTGTATTGTGGGAAATCAGAACTAAGCTATATGGTCACATGTCCTAAACCGCTGTCTGTTTCCATGGGTAACCAACAGAATTTTGAAAGCAGCTGTAATAGTGAGGGGCACATACTTTTGACATGTGAAGTTTTTATGGGCACGGAGACCTCCACGATAACTGAAAAGAAGCTGCAGAAGTGATCAGGTGAGCTCTGTGCCCCTTCTTTTCTAATCGGCTTTCCTCGGAGCGGTTTACGGCTCAATAGAAAGTCTGAGTCCGTCCACCGCTCGCTCGACTTTTCAAGAAAAGCCAATCAGAAAAGATGTGGCACAGCACTCACCCGACCACTTCTGCAGCTTTGTTTTAGCGATTGGTGGGGGTCTCAGTGCTCGGACCTCCACTGATCAAAATGTCTGACATGTCACTATGAGATGTCAAAAGTTCTTTAAAAGTTTAGTTACACTTTAAGAAATCAACAGGTACTGCCTGTAAAAAACAACCATAGAAAAACAAAACCTGAAATCTCAATAAGGCCACGATTACACACACGCAGTAAGGTGCCGTTTTTGAGCAAACACCAGAAGTGGATCCAAAAGGAAGGAAGGTTATAAAGAAAAGCCTGAAACATCTCCTTTCTTTCGTATCCACTTCAGTGTTTAATTTATAAACTGCATCAAAACGACATATGGAATGTACAGAGTCTCCACAAACTTATCAGATACTAGGAGGGGGGCACTGCGGCTTCCATGGGTGATTATAAATAGCAAGAGGGGTATTGTGGAAGGCATTATGAGCATTGTATCTGGCATTGAGGACATTGTGGCTGGTATGGGGGGCATTGTATCTGGCATAGGGGACATTAAGTGTGGCTGTCATAGGGAATTATAGATGGAATAGGGATATGAGGGTATTATGGCTGTCGTGGGGGGCATTGTGGCTGGCATAAAGGGCCTTTTGGTTTTCATGGGGGCATTGTGGCTGTCATGGAAGAAATTGTGGCTGTCATGGGGCATTGTAACCGGCATAGGGGCTTTGTGGCTATCATGGGGCATTGTAGCTAGTATAGGGGGCATTGGGGTGTATTGTGGCTGTCATCAGGCAATGTGGCTGGCATACAGGGCATTGAGGGTGTTTTAACTGGCATGAAGGGTATTATGGCTTGCATAGAGGGCACTGAGGGTATTGTGGCTGTTGTGGGGTAAGTGTGGCTGGCATAGGGGGCTACAAAGTACGAAGACCTATCCCTACTGATATGGGCAATGGTAGAATATCCGCATGTTTTATGTGTTTGTTTTTGTTATTATATATTGGGGTAAATGTTTTTAATATATTGTCTTTCTGGAAGGTTTTATGTTTGGTGCCGATTGCTGGACAAAGAAAGAAAAGGAAACCGGAATCAAGAAGGATTCAACAGAAAACTGTGGGTCTCTGTGAAGTGTGGTGACCGCCATCTAGTGGTAGGAATTGACTTTTTCAGAGAAGTTAATTTTATACTTTTTGCTTTTCGTTTTCCTTTTTAGATGAGAACTTGTTTGCCCTCTCACACTATTATATTAACGAAGAACCGGTTTGACAAGAACATTACGGTATTACCAGAAACTTGATGCGACCTAAAATGACAGGAAGGTAGAAAAACCTGCTTTCTTCTGAATCTCGTGCTCTTTTGTGCAATATTCTTGTGTTTTTGTTTTTTTTTTGTGTTTTTTACATTCATGTGGCAAGTTCAGTTTCAGATTTGTTAGTAAGAATAATAAAGGAGACGGGGAAGGGTAATGGGAAATTTGTTAACTTTTTTTTTCCACTCACTTTCCCCTCTGCAGAGCAACCAGAAACCTTTTTTTCTCCACTCATTTTTTTTTATCTGTGACTTCTTTGGAGAAAATAGTCACAGATAGTGAATATAAAATGGGAGCTTTTTAGCGTTTCTTCATAATGAAAATGAATAGAAAAGCTCCTTATTTTATCCTTCCCCCTTACTAATGGCATCTGTGGACATTTTTATATCTGGTATTGCAGCGTTCAAGTGTATTGGGCTGAGCTGTAATACCAGACACAGCATAAGGACAAGGGTGGCGCTGTTTTATGAAAAAAAATACCAATTTTTCTAATCATTATACTGTACAATACCGTTATACAATTCCCCCAGGGTTCATTTATATGATTATTTTGGTGCCTCTTGTGTTTTGTTTTTTTTTTTCTACTTTCCATGTTCTACTAGTGATACACATAAAATTTTCTAATGCCCCTTTCATCATCCACTATGAGCATTAAAAGTTCCTGAAATCGAAGTGATGATTCCTAGGTGTCAGTAAGGACCTGGTTAGAACTTCTACCTTTGCAACCCATATAGGTACGCCACTGCTTGTATGTTAATACCTATTGTATTAAAGGTGTGACTGACTGGATCAGGGGGGCACAAACTTTTCTGGTACGAGGGCCACATTGCAGAATGTACCGCTCCCAAGGGCTACTATAAAACCTTAAACGAATTTCCATCTGAGACATTTATGACATGACACTGTGCAAAAATGTCTGACAGATGGGGGTTCCACTCCAAGGACACCCCTCTATCAAGAGAATGGGGTCCGCTGCTCTCCAGCTTGGCACCCAGGAGTTGAGATGACAAACAATCATTTCACCACTCACATAAACTACATAGCAGTGCAAGCCACACAATGTGCCCCCAAAGTAGTGCAAGCCTCAAAGTGCCCCATAACGCAAACCACACAGTGCCCCTTATAATTGTGCTAGCCACATAATACCCCAATAACAAAACAAGCCACAAAATATGCCCACAAAATAATGCAAGCCACACAATGTGCCCCCAAATTGGTACAAGCCACACAGTGCCCCATAACGGAAGCTATGCGGTGCCCCTTATAATAGTGCAAACACTGTTAGAAGGCAAACCACAAATTGTGCCCACAAAATAATGCAAGCCACACAATGCTCCATAACAATGCAAGCCACACAGTGCCCCTTATAATAGTGCAAGCCACGCAGTACCCCATAAAAATGCAAGCCACATAGTGCCCAATAACCGTGACCGATACATAGTTAACTCCAACAGTGCCAACCACACAGCTCCCTCATTAACGGTGTCAGCCACACTGTGAACCTATAACAGTGCGGACACATCGTTAACCACATTAGGGCCAGCCCCATAGTGCCCCCCGTAATTGAAACTCCTTCTCTCTCTGACATTCAGAGCATTCTCATGTATTTTCCAAAATCTGTGATATCTGTGATCAATGCGAGGAAGCGAGGACGGAGCTGCCCTTTAATGACCACGCTCCACTCTCTGTTCTCTCATTTGGTGGCCTGTCTTTCTGGGCCATCATGTCTGTGTCCCTATGGTGGTGGGGGCACAGAACGGCATTGCAGTATGCAGCTCCCAGGTTGCGGGTTGTGCACCCCTGGCCTTGATGATGGGAGAGGAGTGAGAACACAAAATCACTGAGAGGTCAAGGAAGAGAGAAGACCATCATAACGTTGGTGGCTTTAATGGTTGTTGGGTCTACTGATAACCTCTTGGATCTACTAGGACTTGGATTATGGTCCTCAGCAACTTCATGGATCTTCCACAATAACTCATTTATGCTTTTTCTTTTTTATTACCTTGACCAGGAGTTTCTTCTGTAATCCATGTCGGCTTGTCTTGGCCGTGTTTCTTCCCAAACTAAACAGCTGATTTCTTATTGGCTGCCCATCAAGTAAACGTTACTACAATAGACACAAAAAGTCTTCCCATGTAGGAGCTCTAAAAACAATTTTATGCTTCCCTGGAAGTAGATGGGAAACAAAGTAACAAAAAAAAAAATCACAATAACTATATCTAGTAGAATCTGGTGGCGATTTATAGTCCATAGTGGAATGACAATGTGCCGCCACCTGCTGGTGGGATGTTCCTTCACTTCTTGACCCATAAGTGATACACGGCTCTGCTGCTCTAATACTTCTAGTACACAAGAATGGGGTAATCACTACTGGGGGGGCTGCTTCTATGCCAGGTAAACCGCTGGATGTATTGTGTACTAGAACAGTCATTGGTGGGGTAATCGATTTTGGTTTCTAAGCAGGGAAACCTCTCAACTATAGAATCTCCCTGTGTTTTAGTTTTGTCCCACAAGACCCTACATATAGGACAAAAGGTGCTGATCCATTCATGTTTGGTGGACCACCAAGATCAAAGGTTTCTATTTTCCATTGGAACAGCAGTTCATTCAATGATAAAATGAGCAGGGGCGGGACCATCTAATGTAGGACCACCCATGATCAGTTTGTCATTTATACATCAGCAGCACAAACATTTCTCATGTCTTGTTTGTGACAATTTATCCGTGCAGGTTAACTGTTAAAGTCCGGAGTCCAGTCTGTTCAGTGCACAGAATATGGTCTAGACTGGATATAGTTGTAGCAACCCCTCAGCTGTGAGAAGGATTAGATTTATATAGATTTTCAGCTTTTCGTCCAGATATGGATTCCATGGTGTGCCCAGATAAGCCCTAAAACTGCAGGTTGTCTTCACACAGTGGTGGTAGGTTTGGCACGGGTCACTTTAAATGCTCCTGACTTGATGTGTACTGGGCTTCATATACAGCCTTGGCCAGGATATATATAAATATGTATGGCTGTGTTTGCGGACACAGTGCTCCCGCTTATCAGAAACCGGCAAAGTGTACTCCATAACAAAACCAGTCACATTTCATCCACATAATAGTGCCAGCCCCATTATATCCCCACAACAGAGCCAACCATAATGTGCCCCCTTAACAGAGACAGCGATAGTATATCCCCATAAATTAGTCCTGGTATATCCCGCCTTAGTGTATCCCATAACATAGACAGCCATAGTGTTTCCCCTTATCAGTGCCAGGCAAAAGGTATCCCCATAACAGAGCTAGCCACAGTGTTCCCCTTCATCAGAGCCAAGCAAGGTGTACCCCCATAAATGTTTGCCTGGCTCGGATAAGAGGGAACACTGTGGCGAAGTGTATCCCCATAAAGATCTAGCCATAATGTACCCCAGAACAGTGCCAGACACAGTATAACCCCCTAGCTGAGTCAAACACTGTTCCCCATAACAAAGTAAGCCAGTGTACCCTATAACAAAGCCAGGTTTAGTGTACCCATTTAATAGCCAGTCAGTGTAACCCCATAATCCCATAAAAGAACTGATCATAATAGTGACTGAATTACTACACATCACTAATAAACAGGTGTAGATTCACAAGATAAAGCTGATCTCTCTATTTTATCATATGCCACCTCCTGAAGGCTGTCACCCTATGCCAGGTTCCTTCTCTTCCTGGCACTGTATCCAGTAAGGAAGCTCAGAACAAACCCCCCCCCCGGCAGTGAGAGGAAATATTTAAGCTGTCTGTTCTGTGGGAATTAAGATTAGAAAATCACGCACGTTGGTAGGAGCTCGTAATCAGACTATGTGTCACGCCCACATGGTGCCACGCCCACATGGTGTCACGCTCACGCGGTGCCACACCCACGCTATACCACGCCCCTGCTGTGCCGCTCCCATGCTGTGCCACTCCCACTATTGTCATTGTGTATGCTCAGGAATCAACCCTCACAGTACAATAATCACCCACGTGGCACCAGGACAACCATATTTGCAGAAATGTATAATTAAATGGCACCTCTTTACTTTACAGAACGTTCTGTTCACCCGCCTACATCTCAATAAAGGGGTCTTCTTAAAGCCCAACTCCACTCAAAATGTTCAAGGGTAATTGCAGTTTACCCCAAAATGCCCACTGCCCATGTCACACTCATAAGGGGGCAGGAAGCTGAGATATAGGGAGCAGTTTGGTGGGGTCTTCAGATTGTAGAGCTTAAGTTGTTCTTGCCTGTCAGTCACATGGATGGACAACTGGGCAGCAGGGGCACATATGCGTACCCCAGGCAACATGGGGGTCACTGTGGCTAGCAAGGGGAGTACTGGGGAGCAAAGTGACTATTATGGGGGCATCAACGCAATTGTCACTAAAATAAGGGATATTGTGCATTGTGGTGAACATGAGGGCAACGTATTTTTAATTTTTTTTTATGATATAGGCAAATAATAGTGGTATTAAACTCTCACCCTAAGGGTCCCGCACATTGCCCATAACACCTTCCAATATGCGGGTGCTTTTTATGGGGGTTCACAGGGGTTCTCTTCTGGCTCTGGTTTTGGGGGGGGGGGCTCTCCTGGCATTGTTTATGTGGGGCACCCTGCTGGTGCTGTTTACAGGGGGCATTCTCCTAGCGTTTAAGATGTTCACCACTGGGTTTGATTATGCGGAGATACTCCAATGGTGTTTATAGCGGGGGCACTCTGCTGATGTGTGTAGCGGGGGCACTTTGCTGGTGTTTATGGGGGCTACTCTACTGGCAGTGTTTATAGCGGGGACACTCTGGTGTTTATGGGGTGTACTTTGCTGGCATTGTTTATTGGGTTCCTTATTGGTGTTTATAATGGGCACACTGCTATTATTGTTTATGGGGGTACTCCACTGGTGTTGGTTATGTGGGCACTCTGCTTGAAATATTTAGGAGGAGGAGACTTCTAGCATTATTTATAGGGGCACTCTGATGGTAGTATTTATGGGGGTACTTTGCTTGTGTTTATTGGGGCACTACATTGGTGTAGGTTATGGGGCACTTCACAGGTTTTGTTCATGAGGGCACTCTGCTTGTATTATTTGGGAGAAGACTCTGCTGGCATTGTTTAAAGGGGCACTCTGCTGTTATTGATTATGGGGGCATCCCAATAGCATTGTTTATGGGAGCACTCCGCTGGTGTTTATAGGGGAACACATATTCACTACATACAGACGAGACCCCTCACCTCAGACTGTTGTACTGCGGGGCAAGTGAGGCTGGAGATGGTTGATGGCAGGATTGCTATGTACCATGGGTAGCGCTAAAGCTGTAGCAGCTGCTATAGGGCCCGCAGTTTGAGGGGGAGCACTCAGGGGTAAGAATATTGTTCCTTTTTGTGGGTTGGTGGTTATGCTCGTGGCCTCCTTCCTGTTGTGGTGGGGTCATAGAAGCAGCAGCCATTTTTAACAGCTACAAAGCTATCATTTTTGTCAGTGACACAGGCATCATGGAAATGCATAGTCCTTGCCGTCTCCTCCCCAGAGGAGATCTATGGAAGCCAGGAAGGGTTCTTTTTAAAATGTCCCTCCTTCACACAGCCATGAAATCTCAGGATGTAATTAAGGGGGTGCAGACAGGGTACATGCAACTGTAAAATTACTAAAATCTACGTAAATTTTGCACAACTTCTGGTAGTATATAAACCATCCACTAGATGGCAGTGTTGCATAAACCAGAGCACTGGGAGCGTAATAAGATTAGTTTATAATAGTTCCATAATAACCAGTTCAGAACTGCATGAAAATAAACGTACAGCTGAGGATTCATTCACACTTTCCACACATAGAATATTCCAGCAGCTCAGGATTACTGACAGTACTCCGCCGATGTTTATTGTAGACCAGGGTATAAGATGTTTCTCTACAAATATTGAAGATGCCTTATAAGAGAAAATTATAATCCGACAAGACGTGACCAGAATCTTTATGGCTTCCTCAGGTGTCCTAGATATTCTAAGAGGGAAGGCAGAAAATCCAGAAACTCAGAAAATAGGAGGCCTCATAGGAAAATAAGATGCCCCCTACTGGTGCGAGTCTCATCCCCAGGGCAGGAGGGTCTGGATGGTGGTGGTGGGGGGACGGACTGATATAGCCTCATAGTTTAATCACATAGTCCTATCTTGTCTGTCTCTCCTTCCTTCCCCCTTCATCTTTGTAGTAGGAGAGAGTGGATATACAAGGACAATATGACCTCCGCCATTGTCCAGTATTACATTGAAGATTGTTCCGCTAATTACACAAGATACCTGCGGAATTTCCACAATGATACAAGACGACAAAGAGTTAAGAGGAAAAGATAGGACATTAATCCGTGACTATGGGTCTAAAAAATTGATGTTTACATTATTATGAAAATTGTACTCGGCTCTTAATGAATGAACACAGATCTGCCAGCTCAGCACAAAAGACCGCAAGATACACGAGAGACTGCGTACATCACTCACCCCGTTCCAGCTATTATAGTTATATTGTTATATATAGGAACAGTATTATAGTAGTTATATTCTTGTATATAGGGGCAGTATTATAGTAGTTATATTCTTGTATATAGGGGCAGTATTATAGTAGTTATATTCTTGTATATAAGAGGCAGTATTATAGTAGTTATATTCTTGTACATAGAGGGCAGTATTATAGTAGTTATATTCTTGTATATAGGGGGCAGTATTATAGTAGTTATATTCTTGTATATAGGAGCAGTATTATAGTAGTTATATTCTTGTATATACGGGGCAGTATTATAGTAGTTATATTCTTGTATATAGGAGCAGTATTATAGTAGTTATATTCTTGTATATAGGAGCAGTATTATAGTAGTTATATTCCTGTATATATGGAGCAGTATTATAGTAGTTATATTCTTGTATATAGTGGCAGTATTATAGTAGTTATATTCTTGTATATAGGGAGCAGTATTATACCGTGTTTCCCCGAAAGTAAGACAGTGTCTTACTTTCTTTTTATCCCCAAAAGCCCCACTATGTCTTACTTTCGGGATATGTCTTATATTGGAAAAAAATTGTCGAATTATTATTATTTTTTTTTCACAAACTTTATTTAACTGTTTTAAATTTTTTTTTTTAGTCCCACCAGGGGACTTCACTATGCGATGTGCCGATCGCATATATAATGCTTTGGTATACTTAGTATACCGAAGCATTATTGCCTGTCAGTGTAAAACTGACAGGCAACCTATTAGGTCATGCCTCCGGCATCGCCTAACAGGCAGATGCTGAAGGCAGACCTGGGGGTCTTTGTTAGACCCCCGGCTGTCATGGAAACCCGACGGCGACCCGCGATTTGTTTGCGGGGGCGCCGATCGGGTGACAGAGGGAGCTCCCTCCCTCTGTCAAACACATTAAATGCCGCTGTCACTATTGACAGCGGCATTTAATGGGTTAAACTGCCGGAATCGGCGCGCGCTTCGATTCCGGCAGTTGCAGCAGGAGCCAGGCTGTGTATAACAGCCGTGCTCCTGCCGCTGATCGCGTGGGTACAGTCTCAGTACCCGCGCCATCACAGGACGGATATATCCGTCCTCCTGCGCGAACTAGCAGCTGCTGAGGACGGATATATCCGGCGCGGTGACGTATGGAGAGGGGGGCGGCGCGGAAGTGGGCAGGAGGCGGCAATACCCCCGTGTTTCCCCGAAAGTAAGACATATGTCTTACTTTCGGGGTACGGCTTATATTAGCCGACCCCCCTGAAACCCCCGATACGTCTTACAATCGGGGGTGTCTTACTATCGGGGAAACACGGTAGTAGTTATATTCTTGTATATAGGAGCAGTATTATAGTAGTTATATTCTTGTATATAGGGGCAGTATTATAGTAGTTATAGTCTTGTATATAGGGGCAGTATTATAGTAGTTATATTCTTGTATATAGGAACAGTATTATAGTAGATATATTCTTTTATATAGGATTAGTATTAGTAGTTATATTCTTGTATATTGGGAGCAGTATTATAGTAGTTATATTCTGGTATATAGGAGGCAGTATTATAGTAGTTATAGTCTTGTATATAGGAGGCAGTATTATAGTAGTTATATTCTTGTATATAAGGGCAGTATTATAGTAGTTATATTCTTGTATAGAAGGGGCAGTATTATAGTAGTTATATTGTTGTATATAGGGGCAGCATTGTAGTAGTTATATTCTTGTATATAGGGGAGCAGTATTATAGTAGTTATAATATTGTATATAGGAGGCAGTATTATAGCAGTTATATTCTTGTATATAGGGGCAGTAATATAGTAGTTATATTCTTGTATATAGGGGGCAGTATTATAGTAGTTATATTCTTGTATAAAGGAGGCAGTATTATAGTAGTTATATTCTTGTATATAGGAGCAGTATTATAGTAGTTATATTCTTGTATATAGGGAGCAGTATTATAGTAGTTATATTCTTGTATATAGGAGCAGTATAATAGTAGTTATATTCTTGTATATAGGGGGAAATTATTATAGTAGTTATATTCTTGTATATAGGAGGCAATATTATAGTAGTTATATTCTTGTATATAGGAGGCAGTATTATAGTAGTTATATTCTTGTATATAGGAGCAGTATTATAGTAGTTATATTCTTGTATATAGGGGGCAGTATTATAGTAGTTATATTCTTGTATATAGGGGGCAGTATTATAGTAGTTATATTCTTATACATAGGGGCAGTAATATAGTAGTTATATTCTTGTATATAGGGGCAGTATTATAGTAGTTATATTCTTGTATATAGGGAGCAGTATTATAGTAGTTATATTCTTGTATATAGGGGGCAGTATTATAGTAGTTATATTCTTGTATATAGGAGCAGTAAAATAGTAGTTATATTCTTGTATATAAGGGGCAGTATTATAGTAGTTATATTCTTGTATATAAGGGGCAGTGTTATAGTAGTTATATTCTTATATATAGGAGCAGTTTTATAGTAGTTATATTCTTGTATATAGGGGGCAGTATTATAGTAGTTATATTCTTGTATCTAGGAGGCAGTATTATAGTAGTTATATTCTTGTATATAGGAACAGTATTATAGTAGTTATATTCTTGTATGAAGGGGGCAGTGTTATAGTAGTTATATTCTTGTATATAGGAGCAGTATTATAGTAGTTATATTGTATATAAGGGGCCGTATTATAGTAGTTATATTCTTGTATATAGGAACAGTATTATAGTAGTTATATTCTTGTACATAGGGGGCAGTATTATAGTAGTTATATTCTTGTATATAGGAGCAGTATTATAGTAGTTATATTCTTGTATATAGGGGGCAGTATTATAGTAGTTATATTCTTGTATATAGGGGACAGTATTATAGTAGTTATATTCTTGTATGTAGGGGGCAGTATTATAGTAGTTATATTCTTGTATATAGGGGCAGTATTATAGTAGTTATATTCTTGTACATAGGGGGCAGTATTATAGTAGTTATATTCTTGTACATAGGGGGCAGCATTATAGTAGTTATATTCTTGTATATAGGAGCAGTATTATAGTAGTTATATTCTGGTATATAGGAGCAGTATTATAGTAGTTATAGTCTTGTATATAGGAGGCAGTATTATAGTAGTTATATTCTTGTATATAGGGGCAGTATTATAGTAGTTATATTCTTGTATATAGGAGCAGTATTATAGTAGTTATATTCTTGTATATAAGGGCAGTATTATAGTAGTTATATTCTTGTATATAAGGGGCAGTATTATAGTAGTTATATTGTTGTATATAGGGGCAGCATTGTAGTAGTTATATTCTTGTATATAGGGGAGCAGTATTATAGTAGTTATAATATTGTATATAGGAGGCAGTATTATAGCAGTTATATTCTTGTATATAGGGGCAGTAATATAGTAGTTATATTCTTGTATATAGGGGGCAGTATTATAGTAGTTATATTCTTGTATAAAGGAGGCAGTATTATAGTAGTTATATTCTTGTATATAGGAGCAGTATTATAGTAGTTATATTCTTGTATATAGGGAGCAGTATTATAGTAGTTATATTCTTGTATATAGGAGCAGTATTATAGTAGTTATATTCTTGTATATAGGGGGCAGTATTATAGTAGTTATATTCTTGTATATAGGGGACAGTATTATAGTAGTTATATTCTTGTATGTAGGGGGCAGTATTATAGTAGTTATATTCTTGTATATAGGGGCAGTATTATAGTAGTTATATTCTTGTACATAGGGGGCAGCATTATAGTAGTTATATTCTTGTATATAGGGGGCAGCATTATAGTAGTTATATTCTTGTATATAGGGGCAGTATTATAGTTATATTCTTGTATATAGGGGCAGTATTATAGTAGTTATATTCTTGTATATAGGGGGCAGTATTATAGTAGTTATATTCTTGTATATAGGGGGCAGTTTTATAGTAGTTATATTGTATATAGGGGGCAGTATTATAGTAGTTATATTCTTGTATATAGGAGCAGTATTATAGTAGTTATATTCTTGTATATAGGGAGCAGTATTATAGTAGTTATATTCTTGTATATAGGGGCAGTATTATTATAGTAGTTATATTCTTGTATATAGGGAGCAGTATTATAGTAGTTCTATTCTTCTATATAGGGGCAGTATTATAGTAGTTCTATTCTTGTATATAGGAGGAAGTATTATAGTAGTTATATTCTTGTATATAGGAGCAGTATTATTGTAGTTATATTCTTGTATATAGGAGGCAGTATTATAGTAGTTATATTCTTGTATATAGGAGCAGTATTATAGTAGTTATATTCTTGTATATAGGGGCAGTATTATAGTAGTTATATTCTTGTATATAGGGGGCAGTATTATAGTAGTTATATTCTTGTATATAGGGGCAGTATTATAGTAGTTATATTCTTGTATATAGGGGCAGTATTATAGTAGTTATATTCTTGTATATAGGAGCAGTATTATAGTAGTTATATTCTTGTATATAGGGGTAGTATTATAGTAGTTATATTCTTGTATATAGGGGCAGTATTATAGTAGTTATATTCTTGTATATTGGAGCAGTATTCTAGTAGTTATATTCTTGTATATAGGGAGCAGTATTATAGTAGTTATATTCTTTTATACAGGAGGCAGTATTATAGTAGTTATATTCTTGTATATAGGAGCAGTATTATTGTAGTTATATTCTTGTATATAGGAGGCAGTATTATAGTAGTTATATTCTTGTATATAGGAGCAGTATTATAGTAGTTATATTCTTGTATATAGGGGCAGTATTATAGTAGTTATATTCTTGTATATAGGGGCAGTATTATAGTAGTTATATTCTTGTATATAGGAGCAGTATTATAGTAGTTATATTCTTGTATATAGGGGCAGTATTATAGTAGTTATATTCTTGTATATAGGAGCAGTATTATAGTAGTTATATTCTTGTATATAGGGGTAGTATTATAGTAGTTATATTCTTGTATATAGGGGCAGTATTATAGAATTTTATTCTTGTACTTAAGTGTTAGTGTTTTATAGTAAAGCTTTCAAAATAACCAGCGTAACTTCTATGCCACCCTCATCGGGCTCTCCGATATTGTCGACACTTTCTTGGGTCTGATCAATAAAAATCTGATCTAATCTCATTCCCATATAATTTCTTACTGCTATATACTTGTCGCATTCTTTTTCTGACAGATTTCAGATTATATCTTTATTTAACAGTGATTTTCCACACCTCTGTTTAGCGAGAATATCCTCTCGGCTCTTTGGCCGGCAGCCATTTGTACTCAACTTGTCAGAAACTGGCTCTGAAATGAGGGAATTTTTCCTACATACTCATATATTATTGAACCATTGAAGTATATTTTAGGTCAGAACTGTAGTCAACCTGAATATACATTTAGGTAGCTATCTGTTAACTATACTCCTGTACTATTTTTCTTGATCCAGAAGAAGGATCCATGTGTTCTTTTTTTGGCTGGGAATTAGCAGCGGAGGCCCTTCTTAAAGTGGTTGTGCAGGATTATAAAAACATGATTCTTTTCTTTTGGAAGCCGCTTAGGTTAGCTCTGTTGTAGTAAATGGAGCTGAGCTGCAATACCACATACAACCTGTGGACTGGTACAAAACTATTATTGAAAGAAAGTAGCCATGTTTTTCTAATACTGTAAAATTACTTTAAATAAGTGGGTGGAGCTTATCTGTAGAAAGTGCAGTTGAGTTGTCCAGACCCTGCCTCTTTTTCCTGCGCTATCACTGTAAAGGGGAGAAGGAGGTGGAGGTAAAGTAAATGCATTCTGGTCTTTTCAGTTGACTTTTCATAATTTTACTTGTGTTATAAGACCGATAATGGCCAAGGAAGAGCAAGAGATCATGGTATGTATTGTATTTCTTATCTTCGGTGTCACTTTGTGTTCAGTATTAATATGAACGCTTAGGGTATGTTCACATGGCCTATTTTCAGCCATTTTGTCGGGCCGCAAACGCCCCAAAAAACTACTGAAAATACGGTGGCTGAACGACTCCAAACATCTGTCCATTGATTTCAATGGGAAAAACGGTGATCCGTTCCGACGGGGTGTTTTTTACGCGGCTGTTTTTAAAAACGGCGCGTAAAAAAATGCCCGTAAAAAAAGTGCATGTCACTTCTTGAGCCGTTTTTGGATCAGTTTTTCATTGTCTCAATAGAAAAACAGCTCCAAAAACGGCCGTAACAGCTCCGTATTTTCAGCCGTTTTTTGTGAAGCGTGTGAACGTAGCCTCTATCAGTCATCAGATATATACGCTTACCTTCCGTCAAGTCAAATGACAACCGCTAAGAGAACGACACCTCATTTCTAATTAAAATGACTAAAACTCATTAAACAATGGGCTTACAGGGTATATGATCCTTTTATGTGCAAACATCTTAGACAAAGCGGAGATTACTTGGTGCACGTGAAAATGTAAAATTGAAGATTGTTTTTGAAAAAATAGGATGTATCTCTAAATAAACATAATATCTATGGCCTGTGGAAGAGCTAATTTGCATATATTTCCAAGGCAACAATGTAACATTGAGGTACTGCTATGTGGTGGTGAGTGCCCCAATTGGAAGAACATAATAGGGTTAAAATGGTTGTCTCAGGAGAGACATTGATGGAATATCACTAGCATATGACATCAATGCCTGACAGGATTAGGTTGGACTTCTATGACCCTCACTAATCATAGTGGTAACTGGGTGGAGCCAACATGAAAAAAACGGCATCACAAAAGGTGTAACTTGAAGCCTCTGTAACTGTAAAATCTGTAACTGGGCCCCCCATCTACCAGCTGCCACATCTCCACTCATGATGGCTACGCCCCTGTGCACCGCACTTATCTAGTTCTAGTGATCGGTAGGGGTCACTGTGGTGGGACCCTAAAAGTTCCTGATCAGACAAGTCATCTAGTATTAATTCAATATCTGGATAGCTGTCTAATAAGGCTGGACTAGAGATGAGTTGGGAGGATATTAAAAAAAAAAAGAGAAAAGATCAATCATGGCCCTTTCACCTTACCCCATCCCAACCAAAGGGCACTGGCAACCCTCATAGACTTCAGATCTCAGGAAGCAGAAATACTGAGATCCACCAACTCTAATGTCTATAGGTCTCAACTTGGGAAACCAATGTTAACTAAAAACTTTTCAGGTCGACGACTGTCCCCTGTGACCTCCCAATGACCATGCATACTTGGCTGGGGGGAGTGTGTATGTTTATACAGTAGAGGTGACAGAAGACCCTCGTTTCCCAAGACATCTGCCTTGATGGGAAGACAGAGGCCTCCGTAATCCTAAAATTTAGGGAGGAACCACCAACATTAATCTAACGCGTACAGGCAGCAAAAATAATCTTCTAAGAATCCCTGACAAATCTTCGGCCACTGGAACAGAATTCCATTGGTCAAAAACCATGGGATCATCAACCAAGTTAACACACACCTCGAGATATTAGATCAGTGAAGAAAATTTAAGTTGATTGGTTTTTCGTGAATGGTGACAAACCAGGGTTCTCCATGTTGGAAAATTTTTGAAGATGGAATACAGTCTAAGGGGGGGTTTCGACCAGTGTTTCTGTAAGTCCCTTTGACTTTGCTCACATGGGTGGCCAGCTCTTCTCACCTTACACTCCTATTTGTGGCCAATGTTGTAAGCCTTGGACTGTAATATAAGGGTTAGAAGACCCGATTGTCCTAGTAGATGGGGTCCCAAGGGTGGGCAGACCACCTATTACATATTTATGACATATCTGTGGTTACTATGGGTTTTGGATTTGCTATGGAGTAAAAATGAACCAAATCAGCCTGCCACCTTCTTAGGTCGAACATTCTAGGTCAAGATAGTTACTCATAAATTATTTTTTTTTACTATCTCCATGGTTGCCGTACCTTAGTGACCGTTGTGAAAACCTCTTAATTAGAAGGTCTGCAGAGTTTTATTTTTATATAGACTTCCAACATATTTATATGAGATAATGAATTTCCCTCTTCCATGTGGATTGCGAGAATAAATAACCCTAATTTGGACAAACAATCTCATGATTAAGAAATTTTACTTCATTAATTGATGGTCTTCATCTTTGTGGGATGTTTTCTCATATTACAAAGCAAAGCCTTAAAGGGGGTTTTCACGCATGGATAACTGACCAGTATATGATCAGTGGGAGTCAGACAACCGGACCCCAAACCTTTTAGCCACTCCGGACGCTCGATGTTATGCAGGGTATGCAGTATTCAGAGCCGGAAGCAGATGGCTCAGACTACTCCATAGTGGAACTGCAGCTCTGATCCTATTCCCTTGAATAGTATTGGAGCTTGGCCTCTATTCCGTGACCGGAGGCAACTGGAGCAGCTGATTGGTGCAGGGTCCGGGTGTCGGACCCCCACCGATCATATACTGATAACCTATCCTGGGGGTAGGTCATCAGTTGTCCATGCCTGGACAACCCGTTTGAGAAGATTACAAAAATTTACTTCCAAAATAGAAAGCTCAAAGATTTTCCTGTTTGCTAAAATTGCAGCACTTTTCTCCCGATTAAATTACGGAAATCCAATTGGACAAATAGAATATTATCAAGCAATCTTTGGTCAAATTTGCTCAATTGTAAAGCTTCAAGAGGCGTTGGCTGGATCTTTGGGGCTTATTATTGTGTGAGAGACTGAGCCTGCAGGAAGATCCCCAGTTACTCTTATGGGATAGTCCAGGTTTGAGCCCATCTACAAAAAGTTCTATGTCTGTCTCATAAATGTGGCAATTATTTTAGACTTCAATGGTAGAATTGGTAGAAAACAAAGCTCTGGGCAACAAGCAAAGTAGGGTTCCCCCGTTTGCACTTTTGAGACAGTTTTTCTCGTAATGTTAGCCCACATAATACACAAAACCACATAGTGCCAAGACAATAAAAACATAATATATACATTCAATATAATACCGCCATACAGTGCTAATACAATACATTTCTAATTTGGGAAAGCCCCTTTAAAGTAATCTTGAGGGACACTACTGCTCTTCAGTGAAGGCTTCCTGAGGGAAAAAGCTTGTTTTACATCTAGTTTACATAACTCAATGAAATGAAGCTGATGACAGATGCTCTCCAGGAAGCTTCCTATGATCTGTTCTGCCCGTAATTCTGTAATGGGCAACTCACATATAGATTTGTATCGACAGAGAAGTGGAAAAAACTCCCACCCATCTACTTTTCTTTGACTGGCCATCTTGACATCTTGAGTTGAGTCTTTATGGTCCTATTCAAACAAGATTCTCTGGAACGACCACCTAATCCAACTATTTTCTTTTGTTATCTGGCTGAAAGTCTTCTGATTTCTCCAAGGTTCTCGGCAGGACAGAGATAAGTGTCTTATGCAACTCTGCAGTCTCCGAAGCATCACTTTCGGTTTATCACTTCTAAACAAAACAGACAGGTTCCCGTGGTTTTTCTCTTCGACTTTCAATCCCCCCAGGAATATGTTCCATTAGTGACAGCTAGCTGTAGTTTACAGGTTTTAGAGGAAGGCATTTGAAGTCCTTTGCTATCAGTTCCATGAGAGATGTAATACAATATTTACTTCTAAACTGAACTCGAAATTTGCTGAAATGGGTCAAGATTTACTCAAGGAAGTAGCTGGTTTCCACTCTCCATTGTGAGGCCACCTAATGAGATCTTGTAGCTTCTGGGCCCCAATAAAAAAAATCTGTAACAGGGCCCCCACTTATTCGCCTTTTGTTCAACCTGTCTCCAAGGGTGAGTCCTGGAGAACGGCCGACCCGGCTGCTAGCAAACTGGATGCCGCCTCCTCTGATTCTGCCTTCAGTCGTGGCCCTGCTGGGTCCAATCGTGGCTCTTCTCTTCACCACGGCTGGCAGTGTTCATGAATCTTTATCCTGACCGTGACCTTGTTCCTGGAATATGCTCCTGTCTCGTCCCTTGGATTTGTCACCTGGTATTTGTGGTTCTACTCTTGATATTGATGCCTGGCCTGACCCCTGACTACCGTTCTGTCTCATCTTGACTGCTATTCCATTGACGACCCCTGGCTTCATTCATAACTTTGCTACAAGTTCTTCGCAACAGCACAGCCACCAATCGGTGACTATATCTGGGAATCCTATCGAGAAGGTCCATACGTCCTCACAGAGGTTAAGGGTGAAGAACGCCTTAGATTCTGCACACCAGTCTAGTCAGCCACAAAGCGATGGCAGCTTAGAGGATCCACTTCCCATCTGAGAAACGTAATGGTGCCATTAATAATACTGGTGTCTTCTCATGGAAGAGGAACCCTTCGAAGCCCCCTGGCTTCTGGGTAGTGGTCTACATTATGGTGCTAGATTTTTCCACCCAGGACATAAGTTCCTGGTGATTGCTTCTCCTTCCATGTCCGATCTATGACCATTGGGCCAATTCCCTACCCCCTTGCTTGCTGACTATGGAGTTCCTCTGGAGTGAAGGGTTCAACACCCGCTAAAAAAGGGGATGGGACCAACCATGATCTGACCTTTTATTATATATATATATATATATATATATATATATATATATATGAGAGAAATGTAGAGCGTAGTAACGGCACCAGGACTTCAAGATGGATGAAAGCAAAAGTGGATTTATTTCACCTCAACACAGCAACGTTTCGGTTCAACAGGAACCTTTCTCAAGCCATCCTGTTGAACCGAAACGTTGCTGTGTTGAGGTGAAATAAATCCACTTTTGCTTTCATCCATCTTGAAGTCCTGGTGCCGTTACTACGCTCTACATTTCTCTCTATCTGAATATTGGGGAATTGATTCACCCCCAGGTAACGAGCACATGGCCTGAGTTGTTGCATTTGGAGTGCTGTGTTCATCCACCCTGGACTGTATATATATATATATATATATATATGCCCTTGATTAGGACTACTCACATAGAGCGCCCTTAGGTTACAGATAAGGAAACGGCTGTCAGATGACAGATCACCTCTTTAAGACTGGAAGCTTCTAGTGATCTGCTGATGATAGTCCTCTGATAGGCTTATCTTTGTCCGTGGATAGACCTGTCAGGTGCCAATAGCGTCATAGCAGGTCTATCACAGAGCAGTGAAGGACTCTCACCAGGCAAGTGACCACAAGGCAACCAGAACTTTAGTAGTGATATAGTCATATTGTTGGAGGGTATGAAAAAGATGTGTATAGGTAAAGTCTAATTGAATGGCATCCATTAGTCTGGATCTCCCAGCGGTACTGCTGAGGAGAAAGAAGTAATCCACCAGTGAAACTAGACCATTGATTGGTGGATGATCGGAATAAAGGATATATTCCTGGAAGTTCTTCTTTATTCCAAGAGACCAGAAAATACAGTATTCCAAAATTTAAAGGGCCATGCACTAAATATTTTACTATAGCGTGACCATTTGCTTTTCCTTATACAACATTCACGTTCCTCCATAATTGCCAGCGGAGCGTTCTCACAGGAAAACAAAGTTGAAGGCTTCACCGCGAAGCATTCCTTACACAGAGGATATATGAACTGCTGCTGAACATCGCTAACCATTTATTTTCTCAGTGTAGTCAAAAACCTGTTCATAAAATATGAATTTATTAACTTGGAGAAATAGGTCACATGCATTTTTGGCTTGCATGTTTTCCGTAAACATAATGGATCCCTGCTTTTAAAGGTTACCTGTCCTTTTTTTTGAGGGGTAGGGTGTCCGGGCGGGTTTAAATTCTGAGCTATTCAAATGAATGTCCATTTTCTCTATCATAAGACAAACCTTTAATTTCATATGACTTTTTATAGCGAGCGGAAGTCTGGCTTACCTTCACACAGCTATAGAATTAAATTATACGAAGCCGCACACTAGGGGGAGCTCAATACGTACAGCTTTAAACCGCTCTCATTGAAGTCAATACTGGAAGGGTTGTCCCATGTCAGAGAATGGGTATTTGAATTCCCTTGTTCTCGGCATAAATGCAAAAGTGGGGACACTGTCTTTTATGACCTGATGGATAGTTCATGTAGAGGACTATCCCTTTAAATCTATATGAAGTAAGCTTGTGCGCTCCTAAGCTCCCCCTAGTGGTGACTTTAGGCAGTCCGAATTTTATCATTTTACTCTACTGCTGTATCAGAAAAAAAATTAAGCTTTGACCCCAATAAAGATAATTATAAAATGGATCTGCATGGAAATTTGGACCTGAATAGATTAGTAAAAGAAAAGTGAGAAACGAAATGTACAGTCTGCTCCTTGCTCAACCGCATTAAAGATTTAGATGTCCGACCCACGGATAATAGGATTAATGGCGAAGCTGTCCTGTATAAAGTGCTTGTGGTCATTGGGAAGGTAATGTCATTAAAACATATAAGATCCAGGAAAATGTTGAAGTCTTCTGATTTGAAACCTAGACTGTAATCCTGGAGAACCCTTTAAGACATCCGTGTTTTTCCATACACTTTCGGAGACCCTTCCCAACTATTAACTAAGTCCTCTACCCCTATTGGATGTGGTTTTGGGATTATGTCAGACTCGTGTTCATTCTTGGTGTACAATAAAAATGCATATGAATGGACTGCCATGTCACGTCTTCCCTGCGGGGGCGCTGCAGGGTAAGCAAGTATTAACTGTGTGGTTTAAAAACCACAGTCCAGTTTAGTAGCTTTCCAAGGAACAGCTTTGGGGCAAAGGAGTAAAAAAAAAAGTGTAAATCGGAAGTCGATAATCCCTCCAATGACCGCAAAAACACACGTTATTTGGATGTGTTTAATTCTAGAGCCACAGTGTGGCCGTCATTACTTAAGTATAAAAGCAACTTATAAAGGTTGTCCAAAATAAAAAAAGCGTATACTTTTTTTTAAAACAGCGCCACACCTGTTCCCAGGTTGTGTGTGGTATTGCAGTTCAGCCCCATTCACTTCAATGGAGCTGAGCTGCAATACCAGACAGACCATAGATAGGTGTGGTGCTGTTTTTGGAAGATTCTTTTAGAATCCAGGACAACCCCTTTAATCTTTGTCTCCATGCCTTGATCTATCCACATAATCCTCCGCTAAGCAACGGCCTGATCCAATTCAGTAAAAAATGTAATTTTTTGGACTAGAAAATTAATCCCAAAAGAAGAATTACAATGGAAAACCTAATTGCTTGAAATGAAAAAAAATTCCTCTGACCCTTTAATGGTTAAACAGAAGCTGGAAATCTCCTTCTGCAGTAACCGCACAGACGACTCGTTTGCCGTATTCAGGAAACAATTCATGTTCAACAGAGCAAGACCTGCTGGGAGATCATTCATCAAAAATAACCGTACCTGCAAAGTGTCACTGAACTTGGATCCCTGGGTAATGTGTCACACTGTAGGGTTGACAAGGTCCTGGATCACTGCTCCAGTACCAAAACATCCCGCCACCAAAACCTAAAATGAATACAAAGAGAACGTAGGGATTTTTTTGTAACCTCGTTGAGATGACCACCCAAATTGATGCATGGTCTTCTAGACATAGTATATGTTGGGGCTGAATATCTGGTCTAGATATAGGGTAGTCTTCTTATAGAGGTGGTCTTTTTTTTAACAGTTCATGTTCCTCCCTTCAGGAGGGCACCACAAACAGAACAATATTTTTAAATGTAAATTTACATAAATCACACCCCTTTTGTGATCTAGTTTACAAGATAGTCCTGCGGAAAATGGGACTGTTGTGATATTTGGGACAACACTTCCTGCCTTTGTGTTCTGACAAATTAATGTTTATCACAGGGTTACCAGGCATCAAAGCAAGCAAACAGAATACGTTTTTGAAAAAAACCAAAAACTGGATTTTGATTGGTTGGTATGGGTCAGAGTGGCTATATGTGAACGTGGAGCTGCCAGACCTCAGGGGCAAGAAGTATTGCGAAAACACAGGCAGGGTACCATTGTCGCAGAGGGGCCTTGTAGGTTAGGGGGCCCATTGCCACCTTAAAGCAGCTTCATACTGTCTATTAGATTACATGTTGTCACGAGCCGTGGGTATGTGGACCCACTAGGCCGCACCACTGTAGCGGAGTAGCAGCTGGCCAAACAGTCCTAGTACAAGAGTACCTTAGATAGTTCAGAC
Organism: Rhinoderma darwinii; assembly: GCF_050947455.1. NCBI lineage: Eukaryota > Metazoa > Chordata > Amphibia > Anura > Rhinodermatidae > Rhinoderma > Rhinoderma darwinii. The sequence goes on from NC_134699.1 coordinate 62,740,028, forward strand.
CGTAGCGGAGGCTTAGGCACAGATGGACTTGCAGGCAGATGACACCCGATGTGGTGTGACAGGTGGCACAACACGACTCCAACACTCCAAGGCACAGGAACAAGTATAGCACGGGATACAGGATATAGGTAGCAGGGCATGGGAATAACGGGAACAGGATAACACTAAGGGACCATTTGCTAAGACTAACATGGGTAAACAGAACGCTCAGGCAAGGAGTAAAGGGGCGGGGCCCTTATAGTCCAGGGTGATCATGGGCTACTTGATTATTTTCATGTGCGCGCGTTGGCCCTTTAGGGCCGGGCATGAGCGCGCGCCCTACGGGACACAGCAGAATGGAGCGGAAGTGAGCGCTGGCGTCTCCTAGGGAGGAGATGCGGGCCAGCGCTCACAGATCGATGGCTGCGGGGGTGAGTAATCCCGACGGTCTGCGCCCGTGGACGCTACACATGTAAAGGATTGAGATGATGACAATGGCTCACAGATTGTAAAACCAGCATAAGGGGGTGTGCCATGGGGAGTTATTAAAGTCAAGGAGCCCATATACTTTTCTGACAAGGGGGTCCTTTGCTGACTCTGTCCGCCCCTTGTAGTACAGAGTGACCGCCAGGGGCAAAAAAAGGGTCCAGTATTAGCACCTAAAATGTACTTAAAATGATTGTCACCTCTGTTTCACTCTAAGCAGTGAGGGGCGGAGCTTTACTTGCTGAAGTCCCACCCCTGCTTAGAGAAGTCTATTTTAGGCCTAATGTAGCAAAACACCATGGTCTTATATTTTATGTTGTATTTTAGGAAGAGAGGAACTTCCTCCATTTTAAAGTTCTACATGAACATCTTAGTAAACATCCCTGCTCCTGCCCTGAAGTTGTAGTAAGGAGAATCGATCGATATGTAAAAACTGAAGAACTCAATAGAGATAGACATGAAAGAGTAGTGGCGAAAGAGCTTCCAGAAAGTATAGAAGATATGGAACACGTCATGGTGACACAGAGGAATGAGATGCCCCCAGCGATGGGAATAAGAGGGATGGCGCAACGTGGGCATTGAGCAGGAGTGAACCAATATAAGCAACAGAGCATTATCATTTTATAGTTTGTCAGGGATCTGAGCAAGCTCATTTATTACACTGGAGGTGACCTCTCCGCATAGTTCCTATGTAGTCAATGTATGCAAGGGATGCACATATATAATGTAAGGGGTTACACTAAGGCCTTCTCTGACAGTAACTTATATATTGTAAAACATTCAAAAGTACACGTGTTATAACCTAATAACTGTAGTATAGTAGTTATATTCTTGTATATAGGAGGCAGTATTATAGTAGTTCTATTCTTGTATATAGGGGCAGTATTATAGTAGTTCTATTCTTGTATATAGGAGCAGTATTATAGTGGTTATATTCTTGTATATAGGAGGCAGTATTATAGTAGTTATATTCTTGTATAAAGGGGGCAGTATTATAGTAGTTATATTCTTGTATATAGGGGGCAGTATTATAGTAGTTATATTCTTGTATATAGGGGCAGTATTATAGTTATATTCTTGTATATAGGGGGCAGTATTATAGTAGTTATATTCTTGTATATAGGGGGCAGTATTATAGTAGTTATATTCTTGTATATAGGAGCAGTATTATAGTAATTATATTCTTGTATATAGGGGGCAGTATTATAGTAGTTATATTCTTGTATATAGGGGCAGTATTATAGTAGTTATATTCTTGTATATAGGGGGCAGTATTATAGTAGTTATATTCTTGTATATAGGGGCAGTATTATAGTAGTTATATTCTTGTATATAGGGGCAGTATTATAGTAGTTATATTCTTGTATATAGGGACAGTATTATAGTAGTTATATTCTTGTATATAGGGTGCAGTATTATAGTAGTTATATTCTTGTATATAGGGGCAGTATTATAGTAGTGATATTCTTGTATATAGAGGCAGTATTATAGTAGTGATATTCTTGTATATAGGGGCAGTATTATAGTAGTTATATTCTTGTATATAGGAGGCAGTATTATAGTAGTTATATTCTTGTATATAGGGGGCAGTATTATAGTAGTTATATTCTTGTATATAGGGGCAGTATTATAGTTATATTCTTGTATATAGGGGGCAGTATTATAGTAGTTATATTCTTGTATATAGGAGCAGTATTATAGTAATTATATTCTTGTATATAGGGGGCAGTATTATAGTAGTTATATTCTTGTATATAGGGGCAGTATTATAGTAGTGATATTCTTGTATATAGAGGCAGTATTATAGTAGTGATATTCTTGTATATAGGGGCAGTATTATAGTAGTTATATTCTTGTATATAGGAGGCAGTATTATAGTAGTTCTATTCTTGTATATAGGGGCAGTATTATAGTAGTTCTATTCTTGTATGTAGGAGCAGTATTATAGTGGTTATATTCTTGTATATAGGAGGCAGTATTATAGTAGTTATATTCTTGTATAAAGGGGGCAGTATTATAGTAGTTATATTCTTGTATATAGGGGGCAGTATTATAGTAGTTATATTCTTGTATATAGGGGCAGTATTATAGTTATATTCTTGTATATAGGGGGCAGTATTATAGTAGTTATATTCTTGTATATAGGAGCAGTATTAGGGGGGATTCACACGAGCGTGTATTCGGTCCGTGCGGGCCGCGTGGTTTTCACGCGGCACGCATGGACCAATACAAGTCTATGGGGCAGTACAGACAGTCCGTGCTTTTTGCGCAGCGTTTGTCTGCTGCGCAAAAAGCGCGACAGGTTCAATAACTCTGCGTATTTCGCGCATCACGCACCCATTGAAGTCAATGGGTGCGTGAAAATCACGCGCACCACACGGAAGCACTTCCGTGGGACGAGCGTGATTCGCGCAACAGCAGTGAAAAGGATGAATGAAAACCGAAAAGCACCACGTGCTTTTCTGTTTCCGAACATCCAAACGGAGTGTCTTTGCGATGAGCGAAGCCGGACAAGCGTACCGAACTTCACCGGGTTCGGCCAAACTCGTTTTGGCCGATCCCGGCAAAAAAATTATCGGTACGCGACGTCAGGAGATAGTCACTGTCCATGGTGCTGAAAGAGTTAAACTGTTTCAGCACCATGGACAGTGACTTGCGATCCCAAAATACATTAACCTGTAAAAAAAAAACGAAGTTCTAACTTACCGATTACTCCTGTCTCCTTCCTGCAGTCCGACCTCCCGGGATGACACTTCAGTTCAAGTGACAGCTCCAGCCAATCACAGGCCAAGCACAGGCTGCAGCCAATCACAGGCTGCAGCGGTCACTTGGACTGCTGCGTCATCCAGGGAGGTGGGGCCCGATGTCAAGAGAGGCGCGTCACCAAGGACGCGTCACCAAGGACGCGTCACCAAGGCAACGGCCGGGAAGTTCTCGGTAAGTAGGAACTTTATCTTTTTTTTTTACAGGTTTTTCGCTGTTGTGTTCGGCATTCACTGTCGAGGGTGCTGAAAGATTTAGCTCTTTCAGCACCTTGGACAGTGACGGGCGTTGACAAGCCTCATCTCTATGATGCCGGCTGCGCGAAAATCACGCAGCCGCGCATCAGACACGCATGACACACGCAGCTGTCAAATGGTTTTTGCGCTCGCAAAACGCTGCGTTGTTTGCGCGCGCAAAAACGCAACGTTCGTGTGAATCTCCCCTTATAGTAATTATATTCTTGTATATAGGGGGCAGTATTATAGTAGTTATATTCTTGTATATAGGGGCAGTATTATAGTTATATTCTTGTATATAGGGGGCAGTATTATAGTAGTTATATTCTTGTATATAGGAGCAGTATTATAGTAATTATATTCTTGTATATAGGGGGCAGTATTATAGTAGTTATATTCTTGTATATAGGGGTAGTATTATAGTAGTTATATTCTTGTATATAGGGGCAGTATTATAGTAGTTATATTCTTGTATATAGGGGCAGTATTATAGTAGTTATATTCTTGTATATAGGGGCAGTATTATAGTAGTTATATTCTTGTATATAGGGACAGTATTATAGTAGTTATATTCTTGTATATAGGGTGCAGTATTATAGTAGTTATATTCTTGTATATAGGGGCAGTATTATAGTAGTGATATTCTTGTATATAGAGGCAGTATTAGGCTATGTTCACACGGGGTCTTTTGCCGAGTTTTTTGACGCGGAAACCGCGTCGCAAAACTCGGCAGAAACGGCCCGAGAACGCCTCCCATTGATTTCAATGGGAGGCGTCGGCGTCTTTTTCCCGCGAGCAGTAAAACTGCCTCGCGGGAAAAAGAAGCGACATGCCCTATCTTCGGGCGCTTCCGCGTCCGACCTCCCATTGACTTCAATGGGAGGCAGGAGAAAGCGTGTTTTATGCCCGCGGCGCTCAATGGCCGCGGGCGAAAAACGGCACGATAATTGCTATTCACACGGAGTATTTTGGGGGAGGAATATCTGCCTCAAAATTCCGTTTGGAGCTTTGAGGCAGATATTCCTCCCCCAAAATACTCCGTGTGAACATAGCCTTATAGTAGTTATATTCTTGTATATAGGGGCAGTATTATAGTAGTTATATTCTTGTATATAGAGGCAGTATTATAGTAGTTATATTCTTGTATATAGGAGCAGTATTATAGTAGTTATATTCTTGTATATAGGGGGCAGTATTATAGTAGTTATATTCTTGTATATAGAGGCAGTATTATAGTAGTTATATTCTTGTATAAAGGGGCGGTATTATAGTAGTTATATTCTTGTATATAGGGGCAGTATTATAGTAGTGATATTCTTGTATATAGAGGCAGTATTATAGTAGTTATATTCTTGTATATAGGGGTAGTATTATAGTAGTTATATTCTTGTATATAGGGGCAGTATTATAGTAGTTATATTCTTGTATATAGGGGCAGTATTATAGTAGTTATATTCTTGTATATAGAGGCAGTATTATAGTAGTGATATTCTTGTATATAGAGACAGTATTATAGTAGTTATATTCTTGTATATAGGTGTAGTATTATAGTAGTTATATTCTTATATGTAGGGGTCAGTATTATAGTAGTTATATTCTTGTATATAGGGAGCAGTATTATAGTAGTTATATACTGATCTATAGGGGGCAGTATTACAGTAGTTATAATCTTGTATATAGGGGGCAGTATTATAGTAGTTATATTCTTCTATATAGGGGCAGTATTATAGTAGTTATATTCTTGTATATAGGGGCAGTATTATAGTAGTGATATTCTTGTATATAGAGGCAGTATTATAGTAGTTTTATTCTTGTATATAGGGGGCAGTATTATAGTAGTTATATTCTTGTATATAGGGGGCAGTATTATAGTAGTTATATTCTTGTATATAGGAACAGTATTATAGTAGTTATATTCCTGTATATAGGGGGCAGTATTATAGTAGTTATATTCTTGTATATAGGGGCAGTATTATAGTAGTTATATTCTTGTATATAGGGGCAGTATTATAGTAGTTATATTCTTGCATATAGCAGCAGTATTATAGTAGTTATATTCTTGTATATAGGGGGCAGTATTATACATAGTTACATAGTTAGTACGGCTGAAAAAAGACACATGTCCATCAAGTTCAACCAAGGGACGGGAAAAGGGATGGAAAAAATTTCTACACATAGGAGCTAATATTTTTTTGTTCTAGGAAATTATCTAACCCTTTTTTAAAGCCATCTACTGTCCCTGCTGTGACCAGCTCCTGCGGTGACTATTCCATAGATTCACAGTTCTCACAGTAAAGAAGCCTTGTCGCCTCTGCAGCTTGAACCTTTTTTTCTCCAGACGGAGGGAGTGCCCCCTTGTTTTTTGAGCGGGTTTTACATGGAACAGGATTTCACCATATTTTTTGTATGTGACATTAATATATTTATATAAGTTAATCATGTCCCCCCTTAGTCGTCTTTTCTCAAGGCTAAATAGGTTTAATTCTTTCAATCTTTCCTCATAACTTAAATTCTCCAAGCCCCTAATTAGTTTCGTTGCTCTTCTTTGTATTTTTTCCAACTCCAGGGCATCCTTTCTATGAACTGGAGCCCAGAACTGAACTGCATATTCTAGATGAGGCCTCACTAATGCTTTGTAAAGTGGCAATATTACATCCCTATCCCGTGTGTCCATGCCTCTTTTAATACACGACAATATCCTGCTGGCCTTTGAAGCAGCTGATTGACATTGCATGCTGTTATTGAGTTTATGATTTACAAGTACACCCAGATCCTTCTCAACAAGTGAATCCGCCAGTGTAGCTCCCCCTAGGACATATGATGCATGCAGGTTGTTGGTACCCAGATGCATAACTTTACATTTATCTACATTAAACTTCATCTGCCAAGTGGACGCCCAAACACTTAGTTTGTTTAAATCTGCCTGCAATTCATGAACATCTTCCATAGACTGAACTATATTACATAGCTTGGTGTCATCTGCAAAAATAGAAATAGTGCTATTAATCTCATCCTCTATATCATTAATAAATAAGTTGAATAAAAGTGGTCCCAGCACTGAACCCTGGGGTACACCACTTATTACCGGGGACCATTCAGAGTAGGAATCATTGACCACAACTCTCTGGATACGGTCCTTGAGCCAATTCTCAATCCAATTACAAACTATATTTTCTAAACCTATAGTCCTTAATTTACCCATTAGACGTCTATGAGGGACAGTGTCAAATGCCTTTGCAAAGTCCAAAAACACTAAATCCACAGCGGCCCCTCTGTCTAGACTTCTGCTTCACCTCTATAGTAGTTATATTCTTGTATATAGGAGCAGTATTATAGTAATTATAGTCTTGTATATAGGAGGCAGTATTATAGTAATTATAGTCTTGTATATAGGGGCAGTATTATAGTAGTTCCATTCTTGTATATAGGGGGCAGTATTATAGTAGTTATGTTCTTGTATATAGGAGCAGTATTATAGTAGTTATATTCTTGTATATAGGAGCAGTATTATAGTAGTTATATTCCTGTATATAGGGGGCAGTATTATAGTAGTTATATTCTTGTATATAGGGGGCAGTATTGTAGTAGTTATATTCTTGTATATAGGGGGCAGTATTATAGTAGTTATATTCTTGTATATAGGGGCAGTATTATAGTAGTTATATTCTTGTATATAGGGGCAGTATTATAGTAGTTATATTCTTATATATAGGGCAGTATTATAGTAGTGATATTCTTGTATATAGGGGCAGTATTATAGTGGTTATATTCTTGTATATAGGAGGCAGTATTATAGTAGTTATATTCTTGTATATAGGGGCAGTATTATAGTTATATTCTTGTATATAGAGGGCAGTATTATAGTAGTTATATTCTTGTATATAGGAGCAGTATTATAGTAATTATATTCTTGTATATAGGGGGCAGTATTATAGTAGTTATATTCTTGTATATAGGGGTAGTATTATAGTAGTTATATTCTTGTATATAGGGGCAGTATTATAGTAGTTATATTCTTATATAGGGGCAGTATTATAGTAGTTATATTCTTGTATATAGGGGCAGTATTATAGTAGTTATATTCTTGTATATAGGGTGCAGTATTATAGTAGTGATATTCTTGTATATAGAGGCAGTATTATAGTAGTTATATTCTTGTATATTGGGGCATTATTATAGTAGTTATATTCTTGTATATAGAGGCAGTATTATAGTAGTTATATTCTTGTATATAGGAGCAGTATTATAGTAGTTATATTCTTGTATATAGGAGCAGTGTTATAGTAGTTATAGTCTTGTATATAGGGGCAGTATTATAGGAGTTATATTCTTGTATATAGGGGGCAGTATTATAGTAGTTATATTCTTGTATATAGGAGCAGTATTATAGTAGTTATATTCTTGTATATAGGAACAGTATTATAGTAGTTATATTCTTGTATATAGGGGGCAGTATTATAGTAGTTATATACTGATCTATAGGGGGCAGTATTACAGTAGTTATCATCTTGTATATAGGGGGCAGTATTATAGTAGTTATATTCTTGTATATAGGGGCAGTATTATAGTAGTTATATTCTTGTATATAGGGGCAGTATTATAGTAGTTTTATTCTTGTATATAGGGGGCAGTATTATAGTAGTTATATTCTTGTATATAGGGGGCAGTATTATAGTAGTTATATTCTTGTATATAGGAACAGTATTATAGTAGTTATATTCCTGTATATAGGGGGCAGTATTATAGTAGTTATATTCTTGTATATAGGGGCAGTATTATAGTAGTTATATTCCTGTATATAGGGGGCAGTATTATAGTAGTTATATTCTTGTATATAGGGGCAGTATTATAGTAGTTATATTCTTGTATATAGGGGCAGTATTATAGTAGTTATATTCTTGCATATAGCAGCAGTATTATAGTAGTTATATTCTTGTATATAGGGGGCAGTATTATAGTAGTTATATTCTTGTATATAGGAGCAGTATTATAGTAGTTATATTCTTGTATATAGGAGCAGTATTATAGTAGTTATATTCTTGTATATAGGAGGCAGTATTATAGTAATTATAGTCTTGTATATAGGGGCAGTATTATAGTAGTTCCATTCTTGTATATAGGGGCAGTATTGTAGTAGTTATATTCTTGTATATAGGGGCAGTATTATAGTAGTTATATTCTTGTATATAGGGGCAGTATTATAGTAGTTATATTCTTGTATATAGGGGCAGTATTATAGTAGTTATATTCTTGTATATAGGGCAGTATTATAGTAGTGATATTATTGTATATAGGGGCAGTATTAGTGTAGTTATATTCTTGTATATAGGAGCAGTATTAAAGTAGTGATATTCTTGTATATAGGGGCAGTATTATAGTAGTTATATTCTTGTATATAGGAGCAGTATTATAGTAGTGATATTCTTTTATATAGGGGAAGTATTATAGTAGTTATATTGTATCTAAGAGCAGTATTATAGTAGTTATATTGTATATAGGAGGCAGTATTATAGTAGTTATATTCTTGTATATAGGGGCAGTATTATAGTCGTTATATTCTTGTATATAGGGGCAGTATTATAGTAGTTATATTCTTGTATATAGGGGCAGTATTATAGTCGTTATATTCTTGTATATAGGGGCAGTATTATAGTAGTTATATTGTATCTAAGAGCAGTATTATAGTAGTTATATTTTTGTATATAGGAGGCAGTATTATAGTAGTTATATTCTTGCATATAGGGACAGTATTATAGTAGTTATATTCTTGTATATAGTTGCAGTATTATAGTAGTTATATTCTTGTATATAAGAGGCAGTATTATAGTAGTTATATTCTTGTACATAGGGACAGTATTATAGTAGTTATATTCTTGTACATAGGGGAGCAGTATTATATTTATATTCTTGAAAATTCCTTTATAATCTCCTCTTTTGGGAATCTTGTTACAGATAATCCCCCTATATTTGGACAATAATCCCCCTATATTTGGACAGCTATTTTGATCCTCTCCCGATTCATCTGCCGTCGCCCACATACTAATGCACTTCTAACCAGGGTCTAATGAGGTCCACAAATGACTTCCATTACTATCGTGCTTTGAGATGTTTGTCAACTGAAATGAATTGCTGCTAATAAGTACAGACTGTTTAGTCAGTCACACACAGTATCATGCTTTGGAGAGTTGCCGGACATGGTTAACCCATTAGATACAGAAGTTCTTTGCACTACTGCCCAGACAGTAGATTGATGCCGGTCTTAAGTGAAGGACTACCCAATTGTGGGTTAATGAGTCTTCTTCCTTCCCACGTCCACCCTCTTGTCTCCTGTGATTGATGCTCTGCAGTGTTCTGCTGATATTAATGAATGTGATTAATCCTCTAGTTTTAATATGTTATATGGGGGCAGGTTTTTATTAACCCTTGAGTTGGCAGTCAGTCAAGCAGTGGAGACCTAGAGAAAGTCAGAAGGTCCGAATAGACAATGACTCTACACACTGGAAATTCTTACAGACAAGTTCATCAGATTTAATTTCTACAAATAACAATGAGTGGTTGGGTGCTTTAGAGGTGGCTCATAGGATTGTGGAACTGGTCCAAGTGGTGGACTTCAATGGTAAGGCTATGTTCACATCTGCGTCAGGGCTTTCCACTGTTCTGCTCCTTCATAGGAGCAGAACATCGGAAAATCCGAGCATGCTGTCCTATTTTGTCCGGAAAAAACAACTTAATCTGGATTGACGGCTTCTAACAGAGCAGCTGATGTAGATGTGAATGGAGCCTTAGTAAGAAAATAGAGAGGTGTGGTGGTGGTCGGCCAAAATTAAGAAGTATGAGTTTCATCTTGGTACAATCTTCCTTTTTTTATGGTATTTGGTCAGGTCTGGGGTATTCTGTACACCATTGGTAAGAAAAGGACTTTACATTGATGATCAATCACCGAGTGATCAGTAAAGGGTTCGATACCCAGGGTGCCCACTAATCAATAGAACTAAGGGGCCATGGTAATTCCTGTCCATGTGTTTGTGGCTTTTACGTGCTCAGTTGTAAGTATGAGATTATCTTTATACAAACCTCGTATTCTCTTGAATATATACATCCATTCTTTCTTTGTAGTTTCACCTGACCTCCACAGTGACTCTCTCAGAATGCTCTTCAATTCTCCTTGATGTAACTTGTGACTTATGAGAATGGTAAAACTGCTCCTAGGGCATCTATCATCCTTACAATAGACAGCTGGGGCTTTATTAACCTTTGAAGTAGGGTAGCTATCTGGCCAAGGACTTAGACTTTATATGAAGAAAAACTCCATTTACTATTGATAGTAACATCAATGATTGAAATTTCCTAAGATAAATTGTAACCGCATCTTAATTATAGTGCACATGCACCACTCACACCCTGGATACATGCCGCACATGCACCACTCACACCCTGGATACATGCCGCACATGCACCACTCACACCCTGGATACATGCCGCACATGCACCACTCACACCCTGGATACATGCCGCACATGCACCACTCACACCCTGGATACATGCCGCACATGCACCACTCACACCCTGGATACATGCCGCACATGCACCACTCACACCCTGGATACATGCCGCACATGCACCACTCACACCCTGGATACATGCCGCACATGCACCACTCACACCCTGGATACATGCCGCACATGCACCACTCACACCCTGGATACATGCAGCACCTACACCACTCACACACTGGATACATGCCGCACATACACCCCTCACACCCTGGATACATGCCGCACATACACCCCTCACACCCTGGATACATGCCGCACCTACACCACTCACACCCTGGATAGATGCCGCACATGCACCACTCACACCCTGGATAGATGCCGCACATGCACCACTTACACCCTGGATACATGCAGCACACGTACCACTCACACCCTGGATACATGTAGCACATACACCACTCGCACACTGGATACATGCCACACATACACCCCTCACACACTGGATACATGCCGCTCATACACCCCTCACACATTTGATACATGCAGCACCTACACCACTCTCACACTGGACTTATACAGCACATAAACCACTCACACACTGGATACATGCAGCACATACACCACGTACATATGAGAAACATGCAGCACATTCAAACTGGATACATGCAGCATGTACACCACTCACACATTGGACATATGTAGCACAATCACCACGCTCACACCGGACACATGCCATACGTACACCACTCACACACTGAATACATGCAGAACATCTGCCCCTTACACACTGGATACATGCAGCACATACAGCACTCACACCCTGGATACATGCAGCACATTCACCATTCGCACCCTGGATACATGCAGCACATTCACCAATCGCAAACTGGATACATGCAGCACCTACACCACTCACACACTGGATACATGCAGCACCTACACCACTCGCACACTGGATACATGCAGCACCTACACCACTCGCACACTGGATACATGCAGCACCTACACCACTCGCACACTGGATACATGCAGCACCTACACCACTCGCACACTGGATACATGCAGCACCTACACCACTCGCACACTGGATACATGCAGCACATACACCACTCGCACACTGGATACATGCAGCACATACACCACTCGCACCCTGGATACATGCAGCACCTACACCACTCGCACCCTGGATTCATGCCGCACACGCATCACTCGTGCTGAATGAATGGAAATTTCACACATGCTGATATCGCAGAACTATCTATTACACCCACGGTAGTGAGCACTTATTAGATTTCTTTTGACCAGGAAAGTGACATGTCCCTGTTGAAACACAGCCGCTTTCGATATATGCAAGCATCACCCACAATTCACGCGAGGCACCGGCCATTCAAGACTCAGAAAGATCTGAAGTCACTGTAGACATTACTGTACTGGGCCTCGATATCCTGCTCACTAGACTATCAGGGCAGAAAGGACCTCCATACCCTCCGGGCTCCGCTACGTATTTCTGCCCATGCCCCGTGTGTCTTCTAAGCCTTGTACGTTATTCCAGATCTGTAACATTTTCCATTTGAGGGAATTAAAGTATTAACCTTAATGATGCAGAGGATGGGAATGTAATGTGTGGGGTGGACAAGCCATTCAGGGCTACCATACTATCTTGGGAGACTGAAGCTGAAATAAAGTTAACTCTTGTAATGCTGGAAGGGAGAACTGAACAATTTTTTACGTGTATTTTCCATATGGAAATTTCTATTAGGACCATTGAAGCCCATAGTCTACATCTCAAGGACTAATCTTATAGAAAAACAATTCACCTGCAATAAGAATTCAAGTGGGGTCAAAACCCTGAAGACACCCAAGCAAACACATGGAGGACCTCTAACCTCCATGCAAATATCCCCTTGGTCAAACTTAAACCGATGGCTCCAATGTTGTAGGGCACTGATTCTTCATGACTCCCCATATTTTACATATCAAGAGCCCATAAACACAGAATGCCCCTTTTCTTAACATCACTGGCAGTCAGTCCCCAGAACAGTACCATGAGGCTCCCCCTTTAACAATTGGTCCAGTTGCACCCCGTATATTTACATCACAGCAGTGTTCCCCCTCTACCACAAGTTGTACAGCAATGTTCCCTTATCTCCCTCCCAGCAGTCACAGCAGTATTTCCCCTCTTACTTCCAGTAGTCACCGCAGTTCCCTGAGGAAGAGTCAATGTAGTGTTCCCCTTAACAATACCGTGATGTTCTTACAGTAATTACAGCAATGCCTTCTCTTTCCCTGTAGGTTTAACAGTACCCCCTCCCTTTCTCCCTGTAGTCAAAGCAGTGCCTTAACCCTTTCCCCTTGTAGACACAGCAGTGCCCTACCAATCTCCAGTTGTCACAAAGTATTTCTCCTACCATTCTTACAGTAGTAATGTAATGATGGGGGTAGGTAAACGGACAAGTGAGCCCTAATCTACCCGCCACTCTGTCCCTGCCTACTTGCAACGACCCGCCCTAGGCGACGGGGTACAACTGGGCGGCGGTCCCTACGCTCCGTAAGTGCACGAGACAAACAGACAAGGGTACACAAAGCTAAGGGAAAAGGGACAGTTGCCCACGGCAACACCGTGAGCAACAAGAGTGGTGAACGAGCCGAGTCAAACCAGGAGTGCACGAGGTACCAAACGCAGAGCAGGAGAGTAGTCAGCAAGCCAGGGTCAGTATGGAGCAGGATCAAATAGTTAGAAGCTGTAGCTGGGCCAGGAAACCACACGAGAAGAATCACAAGCAAAGGAGGAACAGGAAAGGCAGGATATAAATAGACAGAGGGCGGCAGCTAGCTCCATCTGGCCAGGCTACGATAGGCTCTCCCACTCCTAAGCCTGCCATCCTGAGTGGTGGAAGATGGAGTCAGTCTCAGAGGCATAGACTCATGTGCAGACTGATTACCTATGGGCGTATACACAGAAGTTGTGCCTGGCAGATCCTTTACAGTACCCCCCCCTTTTATGAGGGGCCACCGGACCCTTTCTAAGTGGACCTGGTTTATTGGGGAAACGAAGGTGGAACTTCCTGACCAATATCCCAGCGTGAACATCCAGGGCGGGTACCCAAGTCCTCTCCTCGGGCCCGTATCCTCTCCAATGGACCAGGTACTGGAGGGAGCCTTGGACCATCTTGCTGTCCACAATCTTGGCCACCTCGAATTCCACCCCCTCAGGGGTGAGAACGGAAACAGGAGGTTTTCTCGAGGGAGCCAAGGACGGGGAGCAGCGTTTAAGGAGGGAGGCATGAAACACGTCGTGTATTCGAAAAGATGGGGGCAACTCCAGTCGGAAGGAGACAGGATTGAGGACTTCAATGACCTTATACGGCCCTATAAACCGGGGAGCAAACTTCTTGGACGGGACCTTAAGGCGCAAGTTCCTAGACGATAACCACACCAGATCCCCGACCATAAACAAGGGGTTAGCAGAACATCTTCTATCAGCCTGAGTTTTTTGTACGCTCTGGGACGCCTCTAGGTTCTTCTGAACCTGGGCCCAGACTGTGCACAGTTCCCGATGAACGACCTCTACCTCGGGATTGTTGGAACTACCAGGTGAAACGGAGGAGAACCGTGGATTAAACCCAAAATTACAGAAAAAGGGGGAGACCCCTGACGAGTTACTGTTCCGGTTATTAAGGGAAAATTCGGCGAGGGGAATGAATGAGACCCAATCATATTGACAGTCAGAGATAAAACACCTTAAATATTGTTCTAGAGATTGATTAGTCCTCTCAGTTTGGCCATTAGTTTCAGGATGGAAGGCAGAGGAGAAGGACAGATCAATCTCCAACTTTTTACAGAAGGCTCTCCAAAACAATGAAACAAATTGTAACCCTCTGTCCGAAACAATATTGACAGGGACCCCATGGAGATGAAGGATGTGTTTGACAAACAAGGTAGCTAACGTCTTGGCATTGGGTAGTTTCTTGAGGGGCACAAAGTGGCACATCTTACTGAAGTGGTCTACTACAACTCACACCACCGACTTGCCTTGAGATGGAGGCAAATCGGTGATAAAATCCATGGAGATATGGGTCCAAGGTCTCTGGGGAATGGGCAAAGAACATAGTAAGCCCGCTGGTCGGGACCTGGGAGTCTTGGACCTAGCACAAACCTCACAAGCGGCGACGTAGGCCTTAACGTCTTTAGGCAACCCAGGCCACCAATAGTTTCTGGCAATGAGGTGTTTGGTACCCAGGACGCCTGGGTGACCAGATAGTGCGGAGTCATGGTTTTCCCTAAGTACCCTTAGCCGGAATTGCAGGGGAACAAACAGCTTGTCCTCAGGAAGGTTCCCGGGAGCTGAACCTTGATCAGCCGCAATTTCAGAGACTAAATCAGAATCAATAGAAGAAATGATTATACCAGGAGGCAAAATACAAGCAGGATCCTCCTCCGAAGGAGGGCTGGCCATGAAGCTACGCGACAGTGCATCGGCCTTAATATTTTTAGACCCAGCCCTATAGGTAACCAAAAAGTTGAATCTGGTAAAAAATAGCGCCCATCGAGCTTGTCTCGGGTTTAGCCTCCGGGCAGATTCTAGGAAAACCAGATTCTTGTGGTCGGTAAGGACCGTTACCTGGTGCCTAGCCCCCTCCAGGAAGTGGCGCCACTCTTCAAATGCCCATTTAATGGCTAAGAGTTCGCGGTTGCCAATATCATAGTTACTCTCAGTGGGCGAAAACTTCCTGGAGAAGTAGGCACAGGGACGGAGATGGGTGAGGGACCTGGTACCCTGGGACAAGGCAGCCCCCACTCCCACCTCGGATGCGTCAACTTCCACGATAAATGGCTCCATTTGGTTGGGCTGAACCAGCACCGGGGCCGAGATAAAGCACTTCTTAAGGACCTCAAAAGCCTGGACAGCCTCAGGAGGCCAGTGGAGGAGATCAGCACCTTTGCGAGTGAGGTCCGTAAGAGGCTTAGCGATGACCGAGAAGTTAGCAATAAATCTCCTGTAATAATTAGCGAACCCCAAGAAACACTGTAACGCCTTCAGAGAGGCAGGTTGGACCCATTCCGCCACAGCCTGGACCTTGGCGGGGTCCATGCGGAATTCATGAGGAGTGAGGATTTGACCCAAAAATGGTATCTCCTGTACCCCAAACACACATTTTTCGGTTTTAGCAAACAGTTTATTTTCCCGAAGGACCTGGAGCACCTTCCTGACATGCTCAATGTGGGAGGACAAGTCCTTGGAAAACACCAGTATGTCATCAAGGTACACTACAAGAAATACCCCCAGGTAATCTCTTAAAATCTCATTTATGAAATTCTGGAAGACCGCAGGAGCATTACACAACCCAAAGGGCATGACGAGGTATTCGAAATGACCTTCGGGCGTGTTAAACGCAGTCTTCCACTCATCCCCCTCTTTGATGCGGATAAGGTTATATGCCCCCCGTAGATCAAACTTAGAGAAACATTGGGCCCCCTGAACCTGATTAAAGAGATCAGGAATCAAAGGAAGGGGATAATGGTTCCTTACAGTGACCTTATTCAAGTTACGGTAGTCAATGCATGGCCTAAGACCACCATCCTTCTTCCCTACGAAGAAGAAGCCAGCACCTACCGGAGAAGTAGAGGGGCGAATGTAACCCTTGGCCAGGCATTCCTGGATATACTCTCTCATGGCTTCACGTTCGGGACAAGAAAGATTAAATATCCTACCCTTAGGGAGCTTAGCTCCTGGTACCAATTCGATAGCGCAATCGTATTCTCTATGAGGAGGTAACAATTCGGAGGCCTCCTTAGAGAAAACATCAGCGAAGTCTTGAACAAACTCAGGTAGCGTGTTCACCTCCTCAGGGGGAGAAATAGAATTAACAGAAAAACATGACGTCAAGCATTCATTACCCCATTTGGTAAGCTCCCCAGTATTCCAGTCAAACGTGGGATTATGCAACTGCAACCAGGGAAGGCCTAAAACCAAATCGGACGATAATCCCTGCATCAACAGTACAGAGCACTGCTCCAAATGCATGGAGCCAACAAGGAGTTCAAAAACAGGGGTATGCTGTGTAAAATAACCATTAGCAAGAGGAGTGGAGTCGATACCCACTACCGGGACAGGTTTAGGCAAATCCATCAAAGGCATAGCTAGAGACATAGCAAATTCCACAGACATGATATTAGCAGAAGACCCTGAATCCACGAAGGCACTGCCGGTAGCAGACCTACCACCAAAAGAGACCCGAAAGGGAAGCAAGATTTTATTACATTTCATAATTACGGGAAATACCTGTGCGCCCAAGTGACCTCCCCGATTATCACTTAGGCGCGGAAGTTTTCCGGCTGCTTATTCTTACGCCTAGGACAGGTGTTCACTTGGTGCTTGTCATCCCCACAATAGAAGCAGAGACAATTCTTCCTGCGGAACTCTCTACGTTGTCGGGGGGACACGGAGGCCCCGAGTTGCATAGGTACCTCCGAGTCTTCCGTGGAAGAGCGAAGCAACGGGACCTCTGGAGGCATCATGGGGGAGTCAGAGGGGAAAACACAAAAACTTTCAAGTTGTCGTTCCCTGAGACGTCGGTCAAGTCGTACCGCTAAAGCCATAACCTGGTCTAGGGAGTCAGAAGAGGGATAGCTAACTAGCAGGTCTTTCAGGGCGTTCGACAGACCCAACCTAAACTGGCACCTTAAGGCAGGGTCATTCCACCGAGTAGCTACGCACCACTTCCTAAAGTCGGAACAATACTCCTCAACAGGTCTCTTACCCTGACGTAAGGTCACCAGCTGACTCTCGGCAAAGGCAGTCCTGTCAGTCTCGTCATAAATGAGTCAGAGAGAAGAAAAGAAACAATCAACGGAGGAAAGTTCAGGGGCGTCAGGAGCCAAGGAGAAGGCCCACTCTTGGGGCCCTTCCTGGAGCCGGGACATAACTATACCCACCCGCTGGTTCTCAGAACCTGAGGAGTGAGGCTTTAAGCGAAAGTAGAGCCTACAACTCTCCCGGAAGGAGTGAAAAGTCCTCCGGTCCCCTGAGAACCGGTCAGGCAACTAGAGGTGGGGTTCAAGAGGTGAGGTGAGGGGCATTACCATGGTAGCATCAGGCTGGTTGACCCTCTGAGCCAGGGCCTGGACCTGTAGGGAGAGACCCTGCATTTGCTGGGCCAGGGTCTCAAGGGGGTCCATAGTAGTGTCAGGGACCAGGGTAGACTAGGTATATGGGCTTGTGATTATGTAATGATGGGGGTAGGGAAACGGACAAGTGAGCCCTAATCTACCCGCCACTCTGTCCCTGCCTACTTGCAACGACCCACCCTAGGCGACGGGGTACAACTGGGCGGCGGTCCCTACGCTCAGTAAGTGCACGAGACAAACAGACAAGGGTACACAAAGCTAAGGGAAATGGGACAGTTGCCCACGGCAACACCGTGAGCAACAAGAGTGGTGAACGAGCCGAGTCAAACCAGGAGTGCACGAGGTACCAATCGCAGAGCAGGAGAGTAGTCAGCAAGCCAGGGTCAGTATGGAGCAGGATCAAATAGTTAGAAGCTGTAGCTGGGACAGGAAACCACACGAGAAGAATCACAAGCAAAGGAGGAACAGGAAAGGCAGGATATAAATAGACAGAGGGCGGCAGCTAGCTCCGTCTGGCCAGGCTACGATAGGCTCTCCCACTCCTAAGCCTGCCATCCTGAGTGGTGGAAGATGGAGTCAGTCTCAGAGACATAGACTCAGGTGCAGACTGATTACCTATGGGCGTATACACAGAAGTTGTGCCTGGCAGATCCTTTACAAGTAAATCAGTGCCTTTTTGCCAGTAGTCAAAGTATTGCCCCCTTTCCACAGTAGTGACAGAAGATTGCCCCCTCCCATAAAATATTCACCTACAGCATTGTGTAAAATTATCTGACAGGGTCTTTATGCTCTTCTTAGGCAGCAGGAGTTTTATAAGACCTCTGCCGACACTAGGTCCACCCATAGGCAAGTGCCTACTGTGCCTTGGGGGAAATCTGATCCTCCTTCATGTCTGTCTTAAAGATGTTCCTCAACACCTTCATGGAACTCTATTTCTAATATCTAACGAAAGTCAAAAATGGTGGCCCTTGAATGACAAAAATGAAATTACATTTGAAAAAATATGCTCTTACGTTAAGTGGTTGAATCTTCTGGAAAGACGGTCGTGGTGAAAGATCTACAAAATATACTAGCTGGCGGATGTTCTAAGTAATTCAAGATACAGTTTTTCATTTTCAAGAGAACGACTACCTTGAGGTCTGGTGGTGTCTTCTTCTGAGACATCACGAGTCTGGGACTGGAGAGTTTCGGTTGATTATAAAATTTGTGGACCCGAAGGGTATTGACCCACTGGCACAATATGATGAAAAATGCTCATCGTAGGAGGGGTAATTGAGTGCCCGTAATATGTTGCGCCACTTCGACGGCAGAGATCAGTGAAACCTCTGATTTAACCCATTTGAGTCCTTGTATGCCGTGGTCAAAGCTAAGAGAAAAGACTTAGGGCAGACCCAACATTGATGGTGCCACAGGGACTGTATGACGTCATCTGTATTAATACCATATATGGACATCAAAGTCCATGTTCCATTGAAGGACCCAAGGGCTGTCTGGCTATACTGCCTCTTCTTCGGGGGAGTACTATTATTATACAGGCTGATGTAAGTTATAATAAATAAGTTATGACCCCTAGAATGCAAAGATGCAAAATTTAAAAATTCCTATAGTTTCCAAGGCCAAAATTTGCCAACAAAGGCCGAACATGGCGAGCTGGGTCCTCCATAGAGAAAATGTCTCTACTCTCTGGCTAATGGAGGTGTGAATCAAGCAGGGGACTGCTTCTTTTACATCCATCTGTCCTATTACGGGTTGTCCTCTTTAAATTTCTTAGTGATCTTCCCCTTTAAATCCTCCTCCTAAATTCCTTATGGGTTGTTCCCTTTAAATTCCCTTTTTCCCAGTCATATAAGGAAGAGTTCTGAAAACCCTTCATCTTATGATAAAAGGCATAAATCAATGGAGCACATCCCAACTAGATTATATACAAACATCTCCGATGGCCCACAGCTGCCGTTTTAGGTTTTGTTTTTATCCCACTTAAAGGCACAGAAGATGTAGCTGTTTAAGGAACGTTACACAAAGGGCGACCTTCACAATGAAGTGCGTTCAAACTTTCGGCACAAGAGGTTGCTCCATATTCCACTTGTATGTGATCGCAGTTACTTAAAAGGATTTCATTCAATTAGCCATTTCATGATATTAGTCGTCATCATCCTTGAGATAATGGAGTCTTCTGTAAGCACGTAGCAATAATGAGTAGACATGATACCTATTGTATAGGATAATATACACTACCGTTCAAAAGTTTAGGGTCACTTCGAAATTTCCTTATTTTTGAAAGAAAAGCAGTTTTTTTCAATGAAGATAACATTAAATTAATCAGAAATACACTCTATACATTGTTAATGTGGTAAATGACTATTCTAGCTGCAAACGTCTGGTTTTTAATGCAATATCTACATAGGTGTATAGAGGCCCATTTCCAGCAACCATCACTCCAGTGTTCTAATGGTACATTGTGTTTGCTAACTGTGTTAGAAGGCTAATGGATGATTAGAAAACACTTGAAAACCCTTGTGCAATTATGTTAGCACCGCTGTAAACAGTTTTGCTGTTTAGAGGAGCTATAAAACTGACCTTCCTATGAGCTAGTTGAGAATCTGGAGCATTACATTTGTGGGTTCGATTAAACTCTCAAAATGGCTAGAAAAAGAGAGCTTTCATGTGAAACTCGAAAGTCTATTCTTGTTCTTAGAAATGAAGGCTATTCCATGCGAGAAATTGCCAAGAAACTGAAGATTTCCTACAACAGTGTGTACTACTCCCTTCAGAGGACAGCACAAACCGGCTCTAACCAGAGTAGAAAGAGAAGTGGGAGGCCCCGCTGCACAACTGAGCAACAAGACAAGTACATTAGAGTCTCCAGTTTGAGAAATAGACGCCTCACAGGTCCTCAACTGGCAGCTTCATTAAATAGTACCCGCAAAACGCCAGTGTCAACGTCTACAGTGAAGAGGCGACTCCGGGATGCTGGCCTTCAGGGCAGAGTGGCAAAGAAAAAGCCATATTTGAGACTGGCTAATAAAAGGAAAAGATTAATATGGGCAAAAGCACACAGACATTGGACAGAGGAAGATTGGAAAAAAGTGTTATGGACAGACGAATCGAAGTTTGAGGTGTTTGGATCACACGGAAGAACATTTGTGAGACGCAGAACAACTGAAAAGATGCTGGAAGAGTGCCTGACGCCATCTGTCAAGCATGGTGGAGGTAATGTGATGGTCTGGGGTTGCTCTGGTGCTGGTAAAGTGGGAGATTTGTACAAGGTAAAAGGGATTTTTAATAAGGAAGGCTATCACTCCATTTTGCAACGCCATGCCATACCCTGTGGACAGCGCTTGATTGGAGCCAATTTCATCCAACAACAGGACAATGACCCAAAGCACACCTCCAAATTATGCAAGAATTATTTAGGGAAGAAGCAGGCAGCTGGTATTCTATCACAAAAAAATAGAAAGAGAAACACCTCCAGCTCACCTTCGTTGCAAATGTGGTTTGAGATGATCGTGCACGGATCCTCGTGTCGGCACACGGTAGGTAGACGAGACTAGGAAAAATAGGATTGGATCCAGCACAGAAGATTGGATAAAACGGAAAGAAAATTTCCAAGTTTAATGGGCCAGTATGTTTGGCTAGTTAAAATCAGGAATAAGGAGCACAGCGTGACATCCTGATAGTGTAAGGAAAAAATGATAGTGATGAATGAGAAGCCTACGCGTTTCAGACGCTGCGAGCGTCCTTAATCATGGCTGAAGCTAGCTGACTGAGATAGATGGCTGCCATATATACTCCAGTCCGCATGTGCTTATCGTTAACCCTAATTATAATTTACATGTGTTCACCCCGTAGTACTGTCAGTATGTTGACATTATTATCAGGTGTGGATACGTTATCGACAGTATGTATTAGGAGGAATTCAGATGTAGTACAGGCGGATTGGGTGTTTGTATGTTAGTATATTGGTTTGGAAATGATTTATTATATAACAATCGTATTGGTTGAAACTGTCATGTTGGAACACATCCGGTTCAATGGTTCATTCGTTGTTGTGCTTGCGTTCCACAGAGTATGGTAACGCTGGACCGCACAACCGGAAGTGGTATCCCTGACGGAGATTGAAAAGGAACAGTGTAGTCCGATCGTGAGTATAAGACATAGACCTATATGTTTTTGAGCAAACTGTATGTGTACTATAGACTATGTTAGGTTTGTACCTGGATAGTTAGCTTAATTATACGGATACAAAGGATCGGATTATCTATTTGTTCTGAGGGACGTCCTTTTGAGTGTTATATTTGTATATTTAAGTAAGAACTTGACGGCAGAAATAAATCAAATTAAGCATAAAGATTATCTGGGTTGATGAATTCTTAGTGATATAAATAGAAACTTGCTTAATACGAACAGTCAGCTTCTAGGTATAGTTAATCGGATAATAAGGTAAAAGCAACGCTAATATATGGAAGTGGATGGGAACGAAAAGAATTGTTTGAGTGACATTCTGGTATTCTATCTGTAATGGAGTGGCCAGCGCAGTCACCAGATCTCAACCCCATAGAGCTGTTGTGGGAGCAGCTTGACCGTATGGTACGCAAGAAGTGCCCATCAAGCCAATCCAACTTGTGGGAGGGGCTTCTGGAAGCATGGGGTGAAATTTCTCCCGATTACCTCAGCAAATTAACAGCTAGAATGCCAAAGGTCTGCAATGCTGGAATTGCTGCAAATGGAGCATTCTTTGACGAAAGCAAAGTTTGAAGGAGAAAGTTATTATTTCACATAAAAATAATTATTTCTAACCTTGTCATTGTCTTGACTATATTTTTTAGTCATTTTTCAACTCATTTGATAAATATACGTGTGAGTTTTCATGGAAAACACAAAATTGTCTGGGTGACCCCAAACTTTTGAACGGTAGTGTATGTAGAGCATTCCTTAGTAAATAATGAAGTCTATTCTGCCATTAGTTGGGTGACCACCAATACGGCCGCTATTACTCCTCCCTCCGGGGTAGTCACCCAACTAATCTTGACTTCTGAACATCAAATCTGTCCAGATATGCAGTAGTATGTGGTAGAGGGTGTATTGCAGTAATACTAGACGGACTTGCCTTTCAAGACTCTTCAAGGGCTTATATGACACAGAGGCTGCTATGGGGCCCTTGAAGAGAGGGGCCCAGCATAGGGTGGGTGCTAGCAAATGAGGGGGTCCCAAGAAGTTCAATTGAGGACATCCCTAGGTCGTTTGTCACCTCATTACGCTATTTTGGTCCTTATTGATATGGTCTGTGATTGCCAGGGCATGTTCGTCTAGACAGGGCACTCCATCCTGTGGCTGTCCCTCAAAACTAGAACTCCTAGCATGCTGGGGGTTGTAGTTTTGAAATAGCTGGACAGCCACAAGTTGGAGAGCTCTGGTTTAGACTAAAGCAAACCTTCAACTGTGTGAGCTCAGGAATGTTTTTAGCCTCTAAATATATACATGACTATTGCTAGCAAGCAGAGGTCTTATAAATAGTAAGGAGTTGAAACAAAAACTATAGTAGAAAGTTGCAGAACTTTTTATTAACCCATAATTAAGCACTTGTCCTCTTTTTACATCCTGTTATGTCGTCTCTTTTCTAGCGCTGTGACTTACTAGATATTAACAACCTCCAGATGTCGCCTCAGTAGATCTAATGGCCTCGTAGTGCAGTGATTCGAAGTTTGTCTTTTTATGGCCCCGATTCTGGCAGTGAAGTTGTAGCTTAATCGTCTGCTGAGCACTGTAGTATTAGTGAGGGGCATAAATCTACACCGCCCGTCACTGACTAAATAAAGAGCCAACAAATAAAAACAAAACTATTATATTAAGTTCCTGATATCACTGTGCAATCTAATAACCCAGCTGTGTGGAAATATAAAGGGCTCCCTGAAGAACTACAACCTCTGACATCCACTAATACACATGACTTTTTCTGTATTGCTAACTTACGTTTTACTTCAAGTGATCTATATTATAAGTGATGGTAAACTATAATAAAGTGAGGGTACCGCCTAATCTTGTCCATATAGGGGGCAGTATTATAGTAGTTATATTCTTGTATATAGGAGCAGTATTATAGTAGTTATATTCTTGTATATAGGGGCAGTATTATAGTAGTTATATTCTTGTATATAGGGGGCAGTATTATAGTAGTTATATTCTTGTATATAGGAGCAGTATTATAGTAGTTATATTCTTGTATATAGGGGGCAGTATTATAGTAGTTATATTCTTGTATATAGGAGCAGTATTATAGTAGTTATATTCTTGTATATAGGAGCAGTATTATAGTAGTTATATTCTTGTATATAGGAGCAGTATTATAGTATTTATATTCTTGTATATAGGAGCAGTATTATAGTAGTTATATTCTTGTATATAGGAGCAGTATTATAGTAGTTATATTCTTGTATATAGGAGCAGTATTATAGTAGTTATATTCTTGTATATAGGGGCAGTATTATAGTTGTTATATTCTTGCATATAGGAGCAGTATTATAGTAGTTATATTCTTGTATATAGGAGCAGTATTATAGTAGTTATATTCTTGTATATGGGGGCAGTATTATAGTGGTTATATTCTTGTATAGAGGGGCAGTATTATAGTAGTTATATTCTTGTATATAGAGGCAGTATTATAGTAGTTATATTCTTGTATATAGGAGGCAGTATTATAGTAGTTATATTCTTGTATATAGGAGTAGTATTATAGTAGTTATATTCTTGTATATAGGGGCAGTATTATATTAGTTATATTCTTGTATATAGGAGCAGTATTATTGTAGTTATATTCTTGTATATAGAGGGCAGTATTATAGTTATATTCTTGTATATAGGGGGCAGTATTATAGTAGTTATATTCTTGTACATAGGGGGCAGTATTATAGTAGTTATATACTTGTACATAGAGGGCAGTATTATAGTAGTTACATTCTTGTATATAGTGGGGCAGTATTATAGTAGTTATATTATTGTATATAGGGGGCAGTATTAAAGTAGTTATATTCTTGTATATAGGGAGCAGTATTATAGTAGTTATATACTTGTATATAGGGGTCAGTATTAGGGTATGTTCACACGCACTGGTTTCAAACGTAATTCGGGCATTTTACGCCTCGAATTACGCCTGAAAAAACTGCTCCATTACACCTACAAACATCTGCCCATTGCATTCAATGGGTTTTACGATGCTCTGTTTCCACGCGGTGTAATTTTACGCGTCGCTGTCAAAATACGGCGCGTAAAAACACGCCTGCGCCAAAGAAGTGCAAGTCACTTCTTGGGACGTTTTTGGAGCCATTTTTCATTGACTCCATTGAAGAATAGTTCCAATAACGTCCGTAAAATACGCTGCGGAAAAAGTGAGTTGCTACAAAAACGTGTAAAAATCAGGAGCTGATTTCAGGCGAAAACAACTCCGTAATTTCAGACTTATTTTTCTACTGCGTAAGAACATACCCTTATAGTAGTTATATAGGGGCCGTATTATAGTAGTTATATTCTTGTATATAGAAGGCAGTATTATAGTAGATATATTCTTGTATATAGAAGGCAGTATTATAGTAGTTATATTCTTGTATACAGGGGGCAGTATTATAGTAGTTATATTCTTGTATATAGGGGCAGTATTATTGTAGTTATATTCTAGTATATAGGAGCAGTATTATAGTAGTTATAGTCTTGTGTATAGAGGAGGCAGTATTATAGTAGTTATATTCTTGTATATAGGGGGCAGTATTATAGTAGTTATATTCTTGTATATAGGGGCGGTATTATAGTAGTTATATTCTTGTATATAGGAGGCAGTATTATAGTAGTTATATTCTTGTATATAGGAGCAGTATTATAGTAGTTATATTCTTGTATATAGGGGGCAGTATTATAGTAGTTATATTCTTGTATATAGGAGCAGTATTATAGTAGTTATACCCTTGTATATAGGAGCAGTATAATAGTAGTTATATTCTTGTATATAGGGGCAGTATTATAGTAGTTATATTCTTGTATATAGGGGGCAGTATTATAGTAGTTATATTCTTGTATATAGGAGCAGTATTATAGTAGTTATACCCTTGTATATAGGAGCAGTATAATAGTAGTTATATTCTTGTATATAGGGGCAGTATTATAGTAGTTATATTCTTGTATATAGGAGGTTATTTTTATTTGTAAAAAACAAACAAATATAACATTCCATCAAAATTCCAAAGCAAATGATAATTTAACAGAACTCATACAGGACGATGAAAAATAAACTAGAAAATAACTTTAACTTAACAAGAGTCCATTGCTGTTAAAAAGGAAGAAGGGATAAAAACCAACAACAAGTTTGCATTATACAGAGAACTAGCATTATTCATATATACATTCCTCCATAATGCGGTGTTTTTCTAATTTTTCCTAATTTCTAGGGATTTGATCCACCTTAGTTCTGACATGATCAGGTTCACGGCTGACATATGGTGAAATGGCTCGTTATAAATGGACATTCTGGTTCTTGTATGCCACTGGTAATATTTGACTACATTAATTATCAGATACAAGGTCCCCTGGTCAATGTTATTTACATTAGCTGGTACTCCATAAATAATTTTTGGTTATTTTAGAGACTGTAGTCTTGGGATTTTTAACTTGAAGGATATTTCTTGCCATATATTTTGTCCTCTCCAGCACTCGGTTATAAAATGCTCCATTGTCTCCTCCTGTTGACAACCCAAGGGACACTTCCGATCTGACACACTCAAATATTTTAGATTCCCTTTAACATAAAGTTTCCCATGCAGTGACAGCCATGCAATATCAAAAAGTTTACCCGGGAGTCTCGCTCCATTGAGAAACCTCAGACTCTCCTGTAAGGTTGCAGTTGTGCAATCTTTAAGTACCGGCTGTAAACAAAAGAAAGTCCTACATACGGTGAAATATAGATCTCTCCTGGTCTTACTCTCAATATAGGACTTGTCTATTCCCCATCTCCTCAGACATCTAAGACCATAATCCAGATACTGGGGAAGGAAGTCTCGTGTCAATCGCCCCCTTTTGAGACTGCCACCCCGTATCCAAGACTCTGCAAAAGGCAATATCCAATCCCTGATACTGTTTACCCACAGGGCACTGTTATTTACGTCCAGGTTACCAAAATTAGTTTTAAGGAACAAGGAGTCAAAGAAAACCCTTGGATTCAACATACCCAACCCACCCTCTCTCCTCTGTAGGTAAGTAATCCCTCTTTTTACTGGGTTCAACCTGTTCCCCCAAAAAAGTTGGAAGAACAGGCTAAAGAGCCTAGCGGAGAAAGATTCTGGCAAAGGAAAAATGACAGAAACATACAAGAAGACAGGGACCAGGTAAGTCTTCAACATTTTAACCCTCTCACTATAGGTCAGCCTCCAATTTCTCCATCGCTGAACCTTTGCATTTCCGGCTTCCAATTTCTGCTCCCAATTTAGTTTGGCATTATCATCCCTCCCAAATTTAATTCCCAGAATCTTAATATCGGTGGAGGCTTTCGCAAATTGTGGCAGATCAAAGTCTGGATCACTGTGCAATACCCAGAAAGCTTCACTCTTCTCAAGGTTGACCAGAGACCCAGAGGCCTCAGAGTAGCTTCTGATGGCTGCAGACAACATCTGCACCTCACTAGGCTCAGATATCACTACCGTCACATCATCCGCGTAGGCGACAACACTCAGGGGTGAGCAAAGCGGGATCGGTACGCCTCGAAAATCACACTGCTGCAGTAACCGCAGAAATGGGTCTATGGCAAAAACATACAGAAGTGGACTCAACGGGCAACCCTGTCTCACCCCCGCCTCAACCCCGAAAGTGTCGCCCTGCCAGCCATTGATCAAAGGAAAGCTCTCTGCCTCACAGTACAAAGTTTTCAGCCAATCAATAAATTGTCCCGGAACACCGTACTTTAACAAAGTGGCCCATAGATAATCATGATCTACTCTGTCGAAGGCTTTAGCCTGGTCTAGAGCAACAACATATCTCCCACACCCAAGAGCTTTACATCTCTCAAACATTTTCCTGATGGAGATAACGGCCCCAGAGATGTTCCGCCCTTTTACTGTGCCGAACTGGGAGCCTGCCAACAGTGCTGGGGACAGACAGACCAATCCCAGAAAACAGAATTTTTGCCAAAATCTTTCTGTCAACATTCAAGAGGGCAATTGGCCTCCAGTTCTTGATGTCACCAGGGTCTTTACCCTTAGACAGCAAAATCAACAAAGAGACTCTCATGGAGGAAGGCATCAGGTGGTTTTCTAGGCAGCTTTTGTACACATTCACCAGAATTGGTGCTAAAAGGTTTTTCAATTACTTAGAAAATTCGGCTGTTATACCGTCCGGACCTGGTGCCTTCTTTTGATGCAAGTACAGTCACATCATTGGTGTTAAACAGTATAGCGACCCCGGCATAAGGCTCCACAGCCAGTGACCAGAAAGAAGGACCGGACCTCCACTCTCTCTCCGCCTCACGTATAAGCCCTATTGTGGTTAAACGAGTCTCTTGTAAGAAGATGACATCTGCATCCAGATATCGGAGATGATCTTAGACTGTAAACCTCGTCTTCCTCACTTTAATACTGTTTACATTGCTGGAAGCAACTTTTAAGGAAAACCCGGCCATCAGAGCACAACACAAAAAGAAAAGCAAATAAATGACCCCCATCATAACGACTAAGAATTGGGGTCACTCTGCCGACCACCTGTTTCCATATCTAACGGTCCTGGGGTTTCTACAGTGCAAGGTTTCTTTTTTATTAGGGGATGGTCCCTTGCGTCTTCTTCGTATTCACCATCTATTTTTAATAACTCTCATTCAAAATCCCCATCTGACTCTGACAGGACACTGAATCTATTAGATACGACCATTACTTCTGCTCTGTTCCCTTTCTTCCTGCCTCTTTCCACCTCTCCCTCAGGCTTACGAGAGGACGGGTCTTTTTTCCTCCTTTTATTCTGCATACCCCTCCTTTCCTCAGATGGTAATGCAGAAGAAGAGGCTCCCGGTGGCTGGTCCTGAGGGACAACCTCCATGGTCTCCTGTGTGCTGTCCGACTGCTGGTGTTCTGGACCTGGATGACCTGACTCCTGCTGGACCTCCTGTCTGGTCATTATTGACCCTGACATTAGAGCCTCCTCCTCTACAGCGTCCATCTCAGTCATAAACTCCTCAACAAGAATCTGTTTACAGATATTGTGCCAGGCGTCAGGACAGTCCCTGTGCGGGTGACCTACCCTCCCACACAGATTACATTGGACATTCTGACAGTTGGCACTTAGATGGCCAACTTCACCGCACAGGTTACATTTTACCACGGTGCAGATGTTTGCCAGGTGACCGGTCTTACCACACTTGAAGCACTTTCTGGGTTGACCAGGATAAAAACAAACACCCTTTTCTCTCCCAATGAAGAAGGAATTGGGTAAATGTAAAGTGACATTGTTATGCTGGCGCAGTTTTACCAGAACCCTCCACCCTCCAGTCCAGATACCATCAGCGTCTCTGTTCTTGGTCAGGTCAGACACCAGGTCACAGTGCCGCCTGAGCCAGACCACAATATCCTGGGGAGGAACAGCTTCATTCCAAAAGATGATATTGACACCAACGGTATCTGGCTTGGACACTGGAATAAAGCTAAATTTGTCCCAACCGGTTTTGTCCCTAAACTTGGAAAAATGTGCCCAGAATCTATCCAAGTCAGGCGTAAGCTTAAAGCTGACATCGTAGCCCTGTCTGTCTGGTAGATTTATTACTGCCAAGATATTTGCTGGCACAAAACCCATCTGGTGACACAGAAGTTCTCGGACCACAAACCTCCTATCTGGAAGGTCCTCCTTGGCGCCCTTGTGCTTGAACCTCACCACATTCCTCCTTTTAAAGGCCTGGCCTGTATAGCTAGCGCCAGAGGTAAAAGATGGAGCACCGCGGCTCCAGGCATTTCTGGGAGGAGGCTGGCGGGTCTCACTGTCCTGACTTATAGGGCGAGTGTCTGCTCTAGAGGGGTCTGTCACACCTTGTGTACTTACAATTAGAGGGGGGAAATCAAGCACATTATTCTGAACATCTTCTGACCCATCAACCTCTATGTCATCATCAGATAAACCTACATCATACACAAGCCGTGCGTTCCCTCCAACCACCAACCCTTCAGGTACATTCCCACTCTCCCCAGTCTGTGCCCCAGCAGATCACCCTGACACATGGATGAACGTCCACTGTCCTGTTGCTGTGCTGAGCATCCTGGGACTTGTGGTGCCTGTGTTGGTATCCGACTTCCATGCCCCTGTTCAGACACAGCTGCAGATTTTTGCTGTTTTTCTTTCTCCTCTTTCTGTGCGTCCGCTTCTAGAAATGAGAACCTTGCAGGTTGCAGAACTGGTCTGGTCTCTGGCCGGGGATCGTCTGGGAAAATATCTGACCCCGAGTCTGCCTCAGAGAATCTGAACTCTGGATCAAAGTTCTGTCTGTCGGTCATAGTAGAAAACCGTTGCTTGTTTTTATAGGATTCTGCGAGTGGCCCCATCCTCTCCAGGACACCGTCCATCTCCCCCACCACTTGTGCGAGTTGCTTCCCAAGTGAGTAAAGCTGAGCAGCATATACGGCTTCGTTCTTAGGATTGGCGTTCTTCAGTTTATATACACAGTCAATTTGTATTTGCAGCATTTGTTTTTGGCTCTAACTCTCCCATCCTCTTCACCAGAGCAGGGATTTCCTCCTCCAGTTGCAGCTCAGGCTGTCTCTTTAGACTGTGGGCTCTGCTGGTGCAGGGTCTCAGGCTGTCTGAATGCCGCTGACCCCTCCTGATTAACATTCCCAGCTCCACTGGTCTCACACCCTGCTGGATCACACTCTCCAAGGCTTGTAACAGTTGTAGAAACACCTTGAGTATTCCTTGCAGGTTTTGCCTCCACAGACTTTTCAATGTTTTTACTGCTGCTAGACCTTGTGCGGCCTGAGCACGCCACGCTGGCCACCCATTCACTCTGCTGCAATGTCAGTCTCTCCAGGGATGTTCTCCGCTGTCTGGATGCTGGAGGGGTGAGCTGCACCCCAGGTGCCTGCAATGTGCTCTGCCCCCCCTGTACATAGGAGTAGTATTATAGTAGTTATATTCTTGTATATAGGGGCAGTATTATAGTAGTTATATTCTTGTATATAGAGGCAGTATTATAGTAGTGATATTCTTGTATATAGAGACAGTATTATAGTAGTTATATTCTTGTATATAGGTGTAGTATTATAGTAGTTATATTCTTATATGTAGGGGTCAGTATTATAGTAGTTATATTCTTGTATATAGGGAGCAGTATTATAGTAGTTATATACTGATCTATAGGGGGCAGTATTACAGTAGTTATAATCTTGTATATAGGGGGCAGTATTATAGTAGTTATATTCTTCTATATAGGGGCAGTATTATAGTAGTTATATTCTTGTATATAGGGGCAGTATTATAGTAGGTATATTCTTGTATATAGGGGCAGTATTATAGTAGTTATATTCTTGTATATAGGGGGCAGTATTATAGTAGGTATATTCTTGTATATAGGGGCAGTATTATAGTAGTTATAGTCTTGTATATAGGGGGCAGTATTATAGTAGCTATATTCTTGTATATAGGGGGTAGTATTATAGTAGTTATATTCTTGTATATAGGGGCAGTATTACAGTAGTTATATTCTTGTATATAGGGGGCAGTATTATAGTAGGTATATTCTTGTATATAGGGGCAGTATTATAGTA
The DNA here is from genome assembly GCF_050947455.1 of Rhinoderma darwinii. Taxonomy (NCBI): domain Eukaryota; kingdom Metazoa; phylum Chordata; class Amphibia; order Anura; family Rhinodermatidae; genus Rhinoderma; species Rhinoderma darwinii. Next base: position 62,771,888 of record NC_134699.1, read on the forward strand.
GTTATATTCTTGTATATAGGGGGCAGTATTATAGTAGTTATATTCTTGTATATAGGGGGCAGTATTATAGTAGTTATAGTCTTGTATATAGGGGGCAGTATTATAGTAGCTATATTCTTGTATATAGGGGGTAGTATTATAGTAGTTATATTCTTGTATATAGGGGCAGTATTATAGTAGTTATATTCTTGTATATAGGGGGCAGTATTATAGTAGTTATAGTCTTGTATATAGGGGGCAGTATTATAGTAGTTATATTCTTGTATATAGGGGGCAGTATTATAGTAGTTATATTCTTGTATATAGGGGCAGTATTATAGTAGTTATATTGTATATAGGGGGCAGTATTATAGTAGTTATATTCTTGTATATAGGGGCAGTTAAATTCTTGTATATAGGGGAAGTATTATAGTAGTTATATTCTTGTATATAGGGGCAGTTAAATTCTTGTATATAGGGGCAGTATTATAGTAGTTATATTCGTGTATATAGGGGCAGTTAAATTCTTGTATATAGGGGCAGTATTAGGGCAAAGCCACACGTGGCGGAATTGCTCTTGAATTCCGCTGCGGACACTCCGCAGCGTTAATCCGCAGCGGAGCCGTTTCTCCATTGACTTCCACTTCTATTTAGTAGGGTTCGTTTAGACGATGCGGAAAATTCCGCTGCGGAGCATAGGCTGCGGTGCGGAATTTGGTGTCCGCAGCATGCAATGGCTGTTGCGGAGTTGTGGCGGACTGGTTTCGGACTCATGGCGGAATTTCTCCATTGACTTCAATGGAGATTCTAAATTCCGCAATGAAGTCCGCAGCTGTCATGCACATGTTATGTGTGCTGCGGATGCGTCTTGCTTTTTTGACATGACATTTCTTCATTCTGGCTGGACCTATGTATTTCTAGGTCTACAGCCAGACTGAGGAAGTCAATGGGGCTCCCGTAATTACGGGAGCGTTGCTAGGCGACGTCAGTAAATAGTCACTGTCCAGGGTGCTGAAAGAGTTAAGCGATCGGCAGTCACTGTTTCTGCACCCTGGACAGTGACTACCGATCACAATATACAGCAACCTGTAAAAAAAATAGAAGTTCATACTTACCCAGAACTCCCTGCTTCTTTCTCCATTCCGGCTTCCCAGGATGACGTTTCAGTCTAAGTGACGGCTGCAGCCAATCACAGGCTGCAGCGGTCACATGGACTGCCGCGTCATCCAGGGAGGTCGGGCTGGATGCCGAAAGAGGGACGCGTCACCAAGACAACGGCCGGTAAGTATGAAATTCGTTTACTTTCACTAGGGAAAGTGCTGTCCCTTCTCTCTATCCTGCACTGATAGAGAGAAGGGAAGCACTTTTACCGCAGTCCGCAGCAGCTAGTCCGCATCAATTTACTGCACATTTTGGGCAGATCCACCGCAGAATCTGCAACGCAGATTCTGTGCGGCATTGATGCGGACAGTTGCGGAGGAAATCCGCCACGTGTGGGCATGCCCTTATAGTAGTTATATTCTTGTATATAGGGGCAGTTAAATTCTTGTATATAGGGGCAGTATTATAGTAGTTATAGTCTTGTATATAGGAGGCAGTATTATAGTATTTATATTCTTGTATATAGGGGGCAGTAGTATAGTAGTTATATTCTTGTATATAGGAGCAGTATTATAGTAGTTATATTCTTGTATATAGGAGGCAGTATTATAGTAGTTCTATTCTTGTATATAGGGGGCAGTATTATAGTAGTTATATTCTTGTATATAGGAGCAGTATTATAGTCGTTATATTCTTGTATATAGGGGGCAGTATTATAGTAGTTCTATTCTTGTATATAGGGGGCAGTATTATAGTAGTTATATTCTTGTATATAGGAGCAGTATTATAGTAGTTATATTCTTGTATATAGGGGGCAGTATTATAGTAGTTATATTCTTGTATATAGGGGCAGTATTATAGTAGTTATATTCTTGTATATAGGGGCAGTATTATAGTAGTTATATTCTTGTATATAGGGGCAGTATTATAGTAGTTATATTCTTGTATATAGGGGCAGTTCTATTCTTGTATATAGAGGTAATATTATAGTAGTTATATTTTCGTATCCCAAGGCTCTGACATGGTATAGTTAGAGAGTATATACAAGTACTATGTAACAGATGATTCTTCTATCTTGACTGTAGTTGCCCATTAATTGGCTGTGTGGATGTAATATTTCAGTAAATACAGTAATCACATTTTTTATTTGAATAAGAAAGGAAATACAGCAGAAACCTAGATCTGTTCTGTGTCCTTGAGTTCCCTCTTATTATCCCAGATATTTGGTATTATACCCTCGCCACCTCCCTTACTCCGCTGTTATTTTCATTCACAAGATTCTAGGCTTCCAAAAATAATAATCTATTTCATAGCTTGTGGATATGTGCAAAGTTCCATCTATTGTTTTTGCCATTCTTCGTCTGCCAGTGAATACTAGCTCCATGTAAGGGAGCGGAGAACAGTATGAAACATTAAGATGATTCATTTTTCCTTTTATTTTGTTTCTGCTGTCAAGAAGGTTGACACGTAAAATTAGATGAGAAACATGGCTGTTTTCTTCCAGAAATACTGCCACACCTGTCCACAGGTTGTACTTGGTATTGCAGCATAACTCTACTCACTACAACGGAGCTGAGCTGCAATACCAGACACAACCCATGGACAGGTGCGTCGCCATTTCTGGTAGAAAGCAGCCATGTTTTACGAGTCCTCAACAACCCCATTTTAGGGTCTCTTTTAGCCCAGCACAAAGTTGATTGGGTCCAGCAGTGGATCTCTTTTACTGTCCCATCTGTTGGCCAATCTAACAAAGTGATGTCATCATGCAAGTAATCGTGATGTCACTTGTCCTTAAGGGACCTTTCACAGTGTGAAGAATATCCTACTATACGATTGGAACCATTACTTGCTGTAGGTCTTGAAGTAAGTGATGTCACCATACCTAGGGATTGTGATGTCACGCGTCCCATGGGACATTCCACTATTTAGAGAACATCCTACTGTACGGTTGGCACCAGGACTTGCTGTAGGTCTTGAAGTAAGTGATGTCACCATCCCAGGGATTGTGATGTCACGTGTCCAATGGGACCTTCCACCCTATGAAGAATATCCTACTACATGATTGGCACCATGGCTTGCTGTAGATCTTGCAGTACGTGAGGTCTCCATACCTAGGGCTTGTGATGTCACTTGTCCCATGGGGCATTCCCCAGTTAGAGAACATCCTACTCTACGGTTGACACCAGGGCTTGCAGTAGATCTTCCAGTAAGATTGTCATCCTCATTATGGGCTCATGGTGAGCCGATCTTGGCGCTGAAAAGTGGAAATTGTGTGAAGGCCTATAGTGGTTATCTCCTCCCTTACCCCACATAGACATGTGGGGGGAGAGAGTAGCTTTTGATGAAATGGCAAATTTACACTATATTAAGACAGGAGTCGGATAATATTCATACTACACGAAATGTCAAATTTTTGGATTCTTCAATGTGCAGGATCCCGAAGGATCAAACTCTGAAATTTGTACTGAATTTAAGTCTCCACATTGTAAGTAAGCTCCTGGGTAAATATTTTATATAGAATTTTACCCAGAAGCCCCTTCTTGTTTTGGTAAGGCTCATTTGCATATTATTTTAGGGTGGAGAACATGGTCTCCATTGTCTCCCCGTCTGTACTGATTGTTCTAGTCGGGATGTACAAATAATAGAAGTTCAGTGTAGGGGTTATTACATGCGCCTCAGGCTGTATATCTGCAGACATTTGATTAATGGCCTTTTCTGAGGCACTTCCAAGCTGTTTGAGCAACGTGCTGCAATGCACCTCCGGACAGCCGGCAGGGGAGACCGTGATAGCACATTTACTGCACTGTCGGCACTAAGACACCTTGTAGTTTACATAAATCCTTCAATTGCTCTTGTCTGGAATATCGTAGTACAGGGATACTCAACTACTTTTAGCAAAGGTCCGCTTACCGGAGTCTGTCGTCAGGTGAAGGTCCGAGCTGGCAACCAGTAGTAAGGATGTTGTCTTAATTTTTTGCAAACTTTGTCGTACTATTTACATCGAGATTTATTATTTATTAGTGGGAAAACTGGCATCTCTTCTCTTTCACCAGCCCTTTTAAAATGAGGTACAAAGGCGTGACTGTCTAACCCTTAGGGACAGATTTGGGGCCTCAAGCAAAGTTATGTCTCATGGCCCTAATCAAAGACACCTGTAGAGTGCCCCATACAGTGCCCCATGTAGATAGTGTCACAACCGCCTGTATAGAGCCACACACAGTTCACTTTGCAGATAGTGCCACACACAGCTCCCCCTGTAGATAGTGCCACACAGTACTGCCTGTAGATAGTGCTACACAGTGCCCCCTGAAGGTGGTGCCAAATAGTGCCCCCTGTAGATAGGTACCCACCTGTAGATTTGGCTACACACACCCTTGTATGTAGGGCTCCACCACCCCTGTAGATAGTGCCACATTGCCTATTTAGATAGTGCTACAAAGTGCCCTCTGTAGATAGGGCTAAAGGACCCCTTTTAGATAGTGCCACAGAGCCCACTTTAAATAGTGCCATGCATCCCCTTGTAGATAGTGCCACAAACACCCTCCCCTTGTAGATAGTGCCACAGTGCCCCCCTGTAGACAGTGCCACACACCCCTCCCCTTAAGGAGAGTGCCACAGTGCCCCATGTGGATAGTGACACACCCAAAAACTGTAAAAAGTGCCACATAGCCTCCTTATAGATAGTGCCACAATGCCCCATATATATAGAGCAGGGATCGCCTGTAGCCTAGTGAATGGTGGAGCAGTATTATAGATTCTTGTATATAGGGGGAAGTAATATAGTAGTTATATTATTGTATATAGGGGGCAGTAATATAGTAGTTATATTCTTGAACATAGGGGGCAGTATTATAGTAGTTGTATTATTGTACATAGGAGTAGTATTATAGTAGTTATATTCTTGTATATAGGGGGCAGTATTATAGTAGTTATATTCTTGTATATAGGAGTAGTATTATAGTAGTTATATTCTTGTATATAGGAGGCAGTATTATAGTAGTTATATTCTTGTATATACGAGCAGTATTATGGTAATTATTTTCTTGTATATGGGGGCAGTATTATAGTAGTTATATTCTTGAATATAGGGGCAGTATTATAGTAGATATATTCTTGTATATAGGAGCAGTATTATAGTAGTTCTATTCTTATATTTTGGAGCAGTATTATCGTAGTTATATTCTTGTATATAGGGGGCAGTATTATAGTAGTCTATTCTTGTATATAGGAGCAGTATTATAGTAGTTCTATTCTTGTATATAGGGGGCAGTATTATATTTGTTATATTCTTGTATATAGGGGGCAGTATTATAGTAGTTATTTTCTTGTATATAGGAGGCAGTATTATAGTAATTATATTCTTGTATATAGGGGGCAGTATTATAGTAGTTATATTCTTGTATATAGGGGACAGTATTATAGTAGTTATATTCTTGTATATAGGGGGCAGTATTATAGTAGTTATATTCTTGTATATAGGAGCAGTATTATGGTAATTATTTTCTTGTATATGGGGGCAGTATTATAGTAGTTATATTCTTGAATATAGGGGCAGTATTATAGTAGTTATATTCTTGTATATAGGAGCAGTATTATAGTAGTTCTATTCTTATATATAGGAGCAGTATTATCGTAGTTATATTCTTGTATATAGGGGGCAGTATTATAGTAGTTCTATTCTTGTATATAGGAGCAGTATTATAGTAGTTATATTCTTGTATATAGGGGGCAGTATTATAGTAGTTATATTCTTGTATATAGGGGGCAGTATTATAGTAGTTATATTCTTGTATATAGGAGCAGTATTATGGTAATTATTTTCTTGTATATGGGGGCAGTATTATAGGAGTTATATTCTTGAATATAGGGGCAGTATTATAGTAGTTATATTCTTGTATATAGGAGCAGTATTATAGTAGTTCTATTCTTATATATAGGAGCAGTATTATCGTAGTTATATTCTTGTATATAGGGGCAGTATTATAGTAGTTCTATTCTTGTATATAGGAGCAGTATTATAGTAGTTCTATTCTTGTATATAGGGGGCAGTATTATATTTGTTATATTCTTGTATATAGGGGGCAATATTATAGTAGTTATTTTCTTGTATATAGGAGGCAGTATTATAGTAATTATATTCTTGTATATAGGGGGCAGTATTATAGTAGTTATATTCTTGTATATAGGGGGCAGTATTATAGTAGTTATATTCTTGTATATAGGGGGCAGTATTATAGTAGTTATATTCTTGTATATAGGGGCAGTATTATAGTAGTTATATTCTTGTATATAGGGGCAGTATTATAGTAGTTATTTTCTTGTATATAGGAGCAGTATTATCGTAGTTATATTCCTGTCTATAGGAGCAGTATTATAGTAGTTCTATTTTTATATATAGGAGCAGTATTATCGTAGTTATATTCTTGTATATAGGGGCAGTATTATAGTAGTTATATTCTTGTATATAGGGGGCAGTATTATAGTAGTTCTATTCTTGTATATAGGAGCAGTATTATAGTAGTTATATTCTTGTATATAGGGCGCAGTATTATAGTAGTTATATTCTTGTATATAGGGGGCATTATTATAGTAGTTATATTCTTGTATATAGGGAGCAGTATTATAGTAGTTATATTCTTGTATATAGGGAGCAGTATTATAGTAGTTATATTCTTGTATATAGGAGCAGTATAATAGTAGTTATATTCTTGTATATAGCGGCAGTATTATAGTAATATTGTATATAGGAGTAGTATTATAGTAGTTATATTCTTGTCTAAAGGGAGCAGTATTATAGTAGTTATATTCTTGTATATAGGAGGCAGTATTAAAGTAGTTATTTTCTTGTATATAGGGGGCAGTATTATAGTAGTTATATTCTTGTATATAGGAGCAGTATTATAGTAGTTATATTCTTGTATATAGGAGCAGTATTATAGTAGTTATATTCTTGTATTTAGGAGCAGTATTATAGTAGTTATATTCTTGTATATAGGGACAGTATTATAGTAGTTATATTCTTGTATATAGGGACAGTATTATAGTAGTTATATTCTTGTATATAGGAGCAGTATTATAGTAGTTATATTCTTGTATATAGGAGCAGTATTATAGTAGTTATATTCTTGTATATAGGGACAGTATTATAGTAGTTATATTCTTTTATATAGGGACAGTATTATAGTAGTTATATTCTTGTGTATAGGGAGCAGTATTATAGTAGTTATATTCTTGTATATAGGGACAGTATTATAGTAGTTATATTCTTTTATATAGGGACAGTATTGTAGTAGTTATATTCTTGTGTATAGGGAGCAGTATTATAGTAGTTATATTCTTGTATATAGGAGTAGTATTATAGTAGTTATATTCTTGTATATAGGGACAGTATTATAGTAGCTATATTCTTGTATATAGAGGACAGTATTATAGTAGTTATATTCTTGTATATAGGCGGCAGTATTATAGTAGTTATATTCTTGAATATAGGCGGCAGTATTATAGTAGTTATATTCTTGTATATGGGAGCAGTATTACAGTAGTTATATTCTTGTATATAGGGGCAGTATTATAGTAGTTATATTCTTGTACATAGGGGCAGTATTATAGTAGTTATATTCTTGTATATAGGGGCAGTATTATAGTAGTTATATTCTTGTATATAGGAGCAGTATTATAGTAGTTATATTCTTGTATATAGGAGCAGTATTATAGTAGTTATATTCTTGTATATAGGGACAGTATTATAGTAGTTATATTCTTTTATATAGGGACAGTATTATAGTAGTTATATTCTTGTGTATAGGGAGCAGTATTATAGTAGTTATATTCTTGTATATAGGAGTAGTATTATAGTAGTTATATTCTTGTATATAGGGACAGTATTATAGTAGTTATATTCTTGTATATAGGGGCAGTATTATAGTAGTTATATTCTTGAATATAGGCGGCAGTATTATAGTAGTTATATTCTTGTATATGGGAGCAGTATTACAGTAGTTATATTCTTGTATATAGGGGCAGTATTATAGTAGTTATATTCTTGTACATAGGGGCAGTATTATAGTAGTTATATTCTTGTATATAGGGGCAGTATTATAGTAGTTATATTCTTGTATATAGGAGGCAGTATTATAGTAGTTATATTCTTGTATATAGGAGGCAGTATTATAGTAGTTATATTCTTGTATGTAGGAGCAGTATTATAGTAGTTATATTCCTGTATATGGGAGCAGTATTACAGTAGTTATATTCTTGTATGTAGGAGCAGTATTATAGTAGTTATATTCTTGTATATAGGAACAGTATTATAGTAGTTATATTCTTGTATATAGGAGCAGTATTATAGTAGTTATATTCTTGTATATAGGGGCAGTATTATAGTAGTTATATTCTTGTATATAGGAGCAGTATTATAGTAGTTATATTCTTGTATATAGGGGCAGTATTATAGTAATATTGTATATAGGAGTAGTATTATAGTAGTTATATTCTTGTGTAAAGGGAGCAGTATTATAGTAGTTATATTCTTGTATATAGGAGGCAGTATTAAAGTAGTTATTTTCTTGTATATAAGGGGCAGTATTATAGTAGTTATATTCTTGTATATAGGAGCAGTATTATAGTAGTTATATTCTTGTATATAGGAGCAGTATTATAGTAGTTATATTCTTGTATATAGGAGCAGTATTATAGTAGTTCTATTCTTGTATATAGGGACAGTATTATAGTAGTTCTATTCTTGTACATAGGGGCAGTATTATAGTAGTTATATTCTTGTATATAGGGACAGTATTATAGTAGTTATATTCTTGTATATAGGGAGCAGTATTATAGTAGTTATATTCTTGTATATAGGAGCAGTATTATAGTAGTTATATTCTTGTATATAGGAGCAGTATTATAGTAGTTATATTCTTGTATATAGGGACAGTATTATAGTAGTTATATTCTTGTATATAGGGGCAGTATTATAGTAGCTATATTCTTGTATATAGAGGACAGTATTATAGTAGTTATATTCTTGTATATAGGCGGCAGTATTATAGTAGTTATATTCTTGAATATAGGCGGCAGTATTATAGTAGTTATATTCTTGTATATGGGAGCAGTATTACAGTAGTTATATTCTTGTATATAGGGGCAGTATTATAGTAGTTATATTCTTGTACATAGGGGCAGTATTATAGTAGTTATATTCTTGTATATAGGAGGCAGTATTATAGTAGTTATATTCTTGTATATAGGAGCAGTATTATAGTAGTTATATTCTTGTATATAGGGGCAGTATTATAGTAGTTATATTCTTGTATATAGGAGCAGTATTATAGTAGTTATATTCTTGTATATAGGGACAGTATTATAGTAGTTATATTTTTGTATATAGGGGCAGTATTATAGTAGTTATATTCTTGTATATAGGAGGCAGTATTATAGTAGATATATTCTTGTATATAGGGACAGTATTATAGTAGTTATATTCTTGTGTATATAGGGAGGCAGTATCATAGTTGTGTTTGTAAATCAATAAAAAACTGTGTTGAAATATCTCCTTCACCATTCAGTAAATGTGTTTTTTTGCACAATTAATGTTAACAGTTTGACTGGAATTGTCCTTTTAGTTTGTGACTTTACCTTTTATTTTGTTGCATTTACAAAATAATTTTTACCAGTATTAGACGTGATTTTGCACCTTATTAGCTGCAACAATTTTAATGAGCATTTTTCACTACATGTCACATTATCACATTTCCAAATCTGCTGAAAATAAAATGAATTAATTCCATCATCGTATATCTTCCATTTATTTACACATCGCTCTATTTCTTCGCTATTTAACATTCTAATTTAAAAAAATAATTCAAAATAAAATGTAATGTATTTTCTCTTTTTTATTGTGTTTTTTTTATTGATCAGCCCGGCCATCTTTCTCATGGGCTCTCGCATTTCATTTTATAGGTCTACAATTACTCCCACAGTAGCGGGCAGTCCTGAGCCTTGTCTATACCAGTATTCCCCCGAGACGCTTTTTCTTAACTAATGAACGTGACTATTGGACAACGTGAAGAAGTGGATGCGATAATTGAGTCAATTAGCAGCTAGACCTATGAACCTATTATTTTTTTTTAATGGATACTTCACAGAAAATTGAAACATGTCAATATTAACAGGAAAATCTCTGCATACCCCGGTTATACTGGGAACGTTGCAGCCTGTATCTGAGCATTATTTAGGATTGGAAACCGTTTCAATGCCTATGGGGTCCTCCTCCTCGTCCTTTCGTAAATTGATTGGTAGCAGAACTCACAAAATGCTTTTTTTGATCACAAAAAAGCAGCTATCATTTGATGGCTGTTCCATTTCCTGAAAGAGATAGAACGGCTATCATCTGACAGCCATTCTATTTCTATTGGGAAATGGAACAACTGTCATCTTAGTCATTCTGTCTCTATCAGGGAATGGAACAGCTGTCATCTGACAACCATTCTATTTCTATAAAAAGAATGGAACAGCTGTCATCTTACAGTCATTTTGTCTCTATCTGGGGATGGAACAGCTGTCAACTGATAACCTTTCCATCTCAACCAGAGAATCTAGGTTTGACAACTTTTCCTTCTCAGCCAGAGAATCTATCATTTGACAGCCATTCTATATGTATTGGGAATGGAATAGCTGTCATCTTACAGCCATTCTGTCTATCGGGGAACGGAACAGCTGTCATCTTACAGTCATTCTGTCTATCGGGGAATGGAACTGCTGTTGTTTGACATTTGTTCCATTTCTTTGAGAATGGAACATTTTATCTGACATAAAAGTTGGACCATGAGCAACAAGCTACGCCATTTTTAGTCCTTTTTTTTTTTTTTTTCAATGCTTTCTTTTTTTGTGGTTTCAAAAGCTGCATATATAAAAGGCGGCGGCGGCGGCGGCCAAGGCTCTTCTTTTAAGCCAATTGAAATAAGAAATGACGGGAAGTGGGAAATGGCCCTAGAGACATCTATCCCAACTGATGGGAATTTTTAGAAAGGTTGCCCCTCCTGTGGGATGTTGCGGCATTAACCAGCACAAGAAAGGAGCCCATTATTTTCTCTAAGCCCCTGGTGGGAAGCATAGATTGGCACGTATTATTATTTTTTTGCCTGTTTTTGTGTTTTTATACCGTTGACTCCAAGTTGTGAGATATTTCTTGTGTATATTTCAGCGACTAGAGATCTCCAAGCCACATGTGACAAGCACAATGGAGTAATGTATCCCCACAAGACACTAAAGTCATGAATCTAAAATTTCTACAACACGGATCCAACATGTAACTTTACTGCAATGCAGGTGTAGGCAATCTAAGCGGAGTTAACCCTTCTCCACCCTCTGAGGGATACAATGCCCCCTCTGTTCCTTCCCGTATTGTTTCATATCTTCTCTTTATTTTTTTATTACTCTGGACGTTCACACACATTTTATTTATTTTTTTGTACATTTTATATTTACATGGGATTACATTCATGGTGGTGATCAAAACCAGAAGAAGAAGGAACTCATTAATTTCAGCATAAACATCGTCCTCCTTCAATCAATACAGTCAGAATTTCCAGTAAGTGTTTGTATAGTCCCTAAACAAGACATTTTTGTAACATATATTCGTCCTATACAAGTGGGAAATGTCAATCAGACGGGGCAATAATTGTGCCGCAATACGTCGTTGTCGTCGTCCCCCCAACACTTTCCATGACCATTGGGCTAATTCTTCACCCTCTTTTTGGACACTCACTGCAAAAGCAAAAGGGACAGGACCAACCAGAGCCTGGTCTCTTCTCTTCAGGCCCCATAGCGGCCACATGGTTTGACTCTCTGGTATGTAGGCCCGTGGGCATTGCTATAGGGCAGGGCTGTAGTCAATTCACATTTAGCTTCTCTCTATTGTCAAGCAGAGTGTGGACAGTCAAGTGGAAGGAGCTTCTGCTCTACTCTCAGGTTGATACTGGAATCCCCCTGGGAAATAGGGGCTCTAACCAATTGGCTACCCCCTAAAAACCTTTCTATCGAGTATGGGAGGTGTAGGTAGGGCAGTACTTACCCCCTCTCTTTTGTCGCAGCCCTACAAGATTGTAGAAGATCGGGGGAAGAAACGGGTAGTTGGGGACAGAGGTGTATCTTCTGTAATAGGGCCCTACACAGTGGCGTAACTTGTGGCTCCTGGACCCCAATGCAAAAATAACTCTCACGGAAAAAAGAAAATTTGGCCCTGGGCAACAAGCAAAGAAGGTATTGTAAGGCAGTATTGTTTGCCAATATTTAGTTTTTCTCACAGCCCACATAACACCGCCATATAGTGCCAAGACAATATTGCCACGTATAGTCCACATGATACCACATATAGCGCCCAAATACTAGGCAGCATAAAAAAGAAATACTTTCTTAAAGAGCCCGCATAAAACCACCATATAGTGCCCAAATATGTATCATCAAATTAATACTCCCTTAACCAGTCCACATAATACCTCCACATAGTGCCCAAATATGTATTATCCAATTAATACTCCCTTAACCAGTCCACATAATACCTCCACATAGTGCCCAAGTATGTATTATCCAATTAATACTCCCTTAACCAGTCCACATAATACCGCCATGTAGTGCCAAAACAATACTTACATGTGCATTCACATGACAGCACCATATAGTTCCCCAAAAACAGTATCATCTAAATAATACTCTTAAAGAGTGTACATGATACCAACATATAGTGCTCAAATAAAATGTATCATCTAAATAATACTCTCTTACAGCCCACATAATACCGCTATATAGTGCCAAGACTATACTGCCTTATACAGCACATACCATACCACCATATAGTGCCAAGACTATACTGCCTTATACAGTCCACATAATATCACCATGTAGTGCCAAGACGATACTGCCTTATACAGTCCACATAATATCACCATGTAGTGCCAAGACTATACTGCCTTATACAGCACATACCATACCACCATATAGTGGCAAGACGATACTGCCTTATACAGTCCACATAATATCACCATGTAGTGCCAAGACTATACTGCCTTATACAGCACATACCATACCACCATATAGTGCCAAGACTATACTGCCTTATACAGTCCACATAATATCACCATGTAGTGCCAAGACGATACTGCCTTATACAGTCCACATAATATCACCATGTAGTGCCAAGACTACACTGCCTTATACAGCACACATAATACCACAATATAGTGGCAAGACGATACTGCCTTATACAGTCCACATAATACCACCACATAGTGCCAAGACGATACTGCCTTATACAGCCCACATAATACCACCATATAGTGCCAAGACTATACTGCCTTATACAGCCCACATAATACCGCTATATAGTGGCAGGAATATACTGCCTTATACAGTCCACATAATACTGCCATATAGTGCTAAGATTATACTGCCTTATACAGCACACATCATACCACCATATAGTGCCAAGACGATACTGCCTTATACAGTCCACATAATACCACCACATAGTGCCAAGACGATACTGCCTTATACAGTGCACATAATACCACAATATAGTGCCAAGACGATACTGCCTTATACAGCACACACCATACCACCATATAGTGCCAAGAAAATACTGCCATATACAACCCACATAATACCACCACACACAGTGCCAAGACGATACTGCCTTATACAGCCCACATAATACCACCATATAGTGCCCAAATACTATGCAGCATCCAAATAACACTCTCTCAACCAGCCCACATAATACCTCCATATAGGACCATGTACAGCTCATATGATGCCACCATAGAGTACCCAAATAATCTGCAGCATCCAAAGGAGAGAACCCGTAATACCACCATATAGGTTCCACGTAATTCCGCCAGTTTGGAATGGTGCCATTTTTGCTCAGTATACAGTTCCATGTTGAGCTCAGCTGTGCGGGTAGACTCGTCTTCTCTCAGGAGTTTGTGATAAGCGGAGCGGCATCAATAATAACATTTCCTATTATATTCAGTCACAGGTGGGAAGAAACACTAGTGCAGGAAGAGCTGGAATCTCAGTGACTTCAATCATCCTCCGGCCCCTTGAGATCACCCACAGATCCCTGTTCCTGCCAAGCCGAAAGACGGCACCACGCCAAGGGGCAGATAAGAGGACAGGACTTCAGGGAGGCCGGCGGTCTGACCATTTACTACAAGCTGTGTAGAATGAAAGGCCAGCCCTGACCTCCCACAAGATTAGCAGACAGCTCTTCTGAAATACTCTGTTCTCCAGGAATCTTGCTCCTCGCACTCTGTAACTCTCTGTTTTTATTACCTTCCACAAGACTAGTATAATTTTCTCCTTAAATACTCTGCACTGGAAGAAGAGCTTGCTCCTTCCACCAACTCCTTCTCAGTCTGCGACCTCCCTGGGATTCTGAACAACAGCTCTACCTAATAGGGTGATATTACAGGAGGGTGTATTGGCGCTTTACTAGGCAGATTTGTAATTCAGGAGACCAGGAAAGTAGGGTGGCAGCAAAAGGTTGTCAGCTCCACACAGAGGTTGTCACTCAGCTTTTCTTGAGCCCTGAACAGTAAATCCCTAATTGTGCAAACATATTGGAGCATTACTGCTGTGCAGGAGTCTAGGAAAGCTGGGTGACAACTTGCTGCCATTTCAGTCCTGACAACAGTTCAGCCTAGTTATGTAGCAAAGTGGTGGTCGGGTATGTATAACGGCATTATACTGTGTGGGGGCACTATGGGGGCATTATACTGTGTAAGGGTATTATACTTTGTTTGGGCACTACATTGGCATGGTACTGTGTGGGGAAACTACAGGGCCATTATCCTGGGAGAGGGCACTATGGGGGCATTATACTGTATAGGGCATTATACTGTCTGGGGTAATATGTGGGGCATTCTATTGTGGTGGCACTACGGGGACATATGTTAGGGGACATAATAATGTGTTCAGGCGCTATGGGGCATTATACTGTCTGGGGTAATATGGGTGCATTATTCTGTGTGGAAGGCACTATGGGGGCCTTATAGTTTGTGTGTGTGCACAATATGGGCATGAAACTATGGGAGGCACTATGGGAGCATTATACTTTGTAGGGGCACTACAAGGGCATATTACTCTAAGGGGGAACTATGGGGGCATGATACTGTGTGGGGCACTATGGGGGCATGATACCATGTGCAAGGCATTATGGGGATATTACATTGAGTGGGGGCACTATGGAAGCATTATACTGTGTGGGGGCACTATGGAAGCATTATACTGTGTGGGGGCACTATGGGGGCATTATATTGTTAGGGGGTAATATGGGGGAATTATACTTTTAGGAAGGCAATATGGGGGCATTATACTGAGTAAGGACACAATGGGGGCATGAAACTGCACTAAAGAGGGGACACTATTACCGTTTGTTACCCAAAGGAGGGCACTGTTACTATGTGGGGGCTCAAAGGGAACTGGGTGGGTGTAGATAAAGATTTGGAGGAGTGAGAGGCGTGGCTTAATGGTACAAAATTATTGCGTGCGCCGCATTGGTTGAAAGTTGGGAGGTACGGAGTCCCTCACAGCTTTATAGGTGGTCACCCAGCTGTCCCCGAAACACGTAGAAATAACATCTGAATTGATATTGTAAGGACTTTAGAGAATAGGATCATGGGTTATTTTTCATTTAAAGGGGAAATGCTCCTTTGTGAGATTTTTAGGGCAGCTCCTTTAAGGGAGTGTTTACAGGATAGGCCAGGGGTCAACAAGTAACGAACGGATTGTGGTGTCTGACGATCGTGGGGGTTGTATGGACACCGAGTGACACTCCGCATCGCCCCTCCCCCGGTGCAGGAGCATGTTATAATCTGCATGCATATCCAGCTGTTTATTCATTAAACACAGGGATGTCGCGCTCCACAAGATTGTTCCATACATAATTCATCGCCACAATATTGCACGGATGTGCCCAGAACCTTGAACGCCTCTGAGTGCGAGTCACTGCGCCCCGCTGCATCATATAACGGTATAGGATTATAAAGAGCACCCCCCCCCCCCCCAAAAAAAATCCATAAGGGTTGTCACCCAGCTTTCCACTGACCATGTGTCACAAAAATACCCCTTACTTTTTTTTAAACTGCGCTGCTTTTGTAAGTGTCAGTCTTTACTGAACTTCTGTTATTCTGTTCAAGACAGCTGATGAATAGAATTTCCCCATAATAATATTAAAATATATATTTTTTATAATATTAATAGACACTGGGTAACGACGACCCCTGGCATTATTTACATGGTCTATAGGGGCTGTCACTCAGCTTTCCACAGATCAAAAGTGGCGCATACATTATTATACAGATTTACATCCACTTTGATACTTTTCTCCCATTGCTCTGTCTGTGTAAGTGTCAGTCTTCACTGACAATCTGGCATTCTATTCATCAACCAGGAAACCCAGGTTGAACGGCAAGTTCTTTAAATCTTAACATCACATCAGAGAGACTTTACCACTTGCTAATGTTGCTTTAGCGCCCCCATTAGACTTATTCAGAGTAGCTGAAGACGTTTTTTTCAGTCTTTACTGACACTATTGAAATTCTGTCATTCTATTCATCAACCAAGAAGTTATCAGGTCATAAATTATTTTGAAACTACAGACTGATGGAATTTTTTTAGGGTTGATGGAGGAATCTCTTCAGTAGCTCTGCCAGAGTGTCAGTCTTTACTGAAATTGTGTCATTCTATTCATCAACTAAGAAGATATCGGGTCACAAATGTTTCTGAAACTACAGACTGATGTGTTATTCAGGGATGCTGGAGGAATCTGTCTCTCCAGTTGCCCTGCCTGTGTGTCAGTCTTCATGCAAATTCTGGAATTCTATTCATTAACCAAGAAGTTACATAATCACAGGTCACATTTAATTCTGACACTACAGACTGATGGGTTAATTAGGGATGCTGGAAAAAATATTTCTCTCTCGAGGAACTCTGTCTGTGTAAGTGTCAGTCTTTACTGTAGTTCTGGCATTCTGTTCATCAACCCGGAAGCTCAGCTTGAACAGTGGTTCTTTAAGTAGCTTCTGAGTTACATTGGCAAGTGGTAAAGTGAGTGCCCTACAAGACTTATTGATGGTAGATGTAATTGTTCTCTTCAGCAGCTCTGCCAGAGTGTCAGTGTTTACTGAAATTCTTGAAATCTAGTCATCAACCAAGACATTACATAATAACCGGTCACATTTATTTCTGAAACTAAATACTGTTGGGTTATTCAGGGATGCTGAGAAAATATTTCTCACTCTCCAGGGACTCGGTCCGTGTAAGTGTCAGTCTTTACTGTAGTTCTGCCATTTTGTTCATCAAACAGAAAGCTCAGCGTGAACAGCAGGTTCTTTGTGTAGCTTCAGAGATACTTTGCCACTTGCCAATGTTGCTTTAGCGCCCCGCCAGACTTAGTAAAGACTGAGAGAAACTTCTCCAGCTACTCTGAATGACACTTTATTGAAATTCTGGCATTCTATTCATCGGCCAAGAAGTTATCGGGTCACATATTATGCTGAAAATAGAGCCTGATGGATTATTTAGAGTTGCTGGAGGAATCTCTCTCTGCAGTAGCCCGGTCTATGTTAATGCCAGTCTTTACTGAAAATCTGGAATTCTATTCATCCATCATGAATTTACGTAACCAAGGGTCACAAATAAGTCTAAAAACGACTGATGGGTTATTCAGGGATTCCGGCAGAATCTCTCTCTCTCTCTCTCTAGTGGCACTGTCTGTGTGTCAGTCTTTGCTGAAGTTCCTGACATTCTATTCATGAACCAGGAGGCTCAGGCGGAATCATTCCCTCATGTCAGTTACTTTACCACTGGCCCTTGTTGCTGGAGTGTCCTACTAGACTTGGAGTTAATGTTATTTAGGATTATTTTAATATTTTAAAGAGAACTTTGTTATAACTATTCTATGTATTGATGATGATGATGATGATGATGATGATGATGATGATGAAGACGACAACTACGCCTACTACTACTCCTACTATTATAATAAAAATAGATGCTGGGTAACAACAATAAATGGCTGCACCAGATCTGTCACTCATCAACAGATTGACTCTATTTCTCTCCAATTGTGCTGCCGGTGTGTCAGTCTACACTGAATTTCTGGCATTCTATTCAAGACTTAGGGAATTACCTTTACGTAACAACTGGTCACTAATAATCCTGAAACTACAAACAAATAAAATATTGACTGTTGCTGGAGCGTCCCTCTAGAGAGAGAGAGAGAGAGAGAGAGAGAGAGAGAGAGAGAGAGAGACTTAATATAAAATGAGTACAGGAAGAAAGAGATTGACAGGGAAGAGACAGAGGAAGAAGAGAGGGGAAGAAAAGAGCTTGGAATGGGAGAGAGTAGGAAGAGTGCAGAGAAGAAGAGAGGAAGAGAATTGACAGAGCAGAAAGAAGATTAGTAGGGAAGAGACAGAGGATGATGATTGAGAGAGGTGGAAGGTAAAAGTTTGAGTGTGAGAGTAGGAAGAGGGCGAGGAAGGAAAAGAGACAGAATGGGAAAAGGAGAGAGAAGAAAAGTGAGACAGAAGAAAGTGGAAGAAGAGGTGGAAGAGAAAGCAGTAAAAAGGAAGGGTCAGTATAGAGAGACGATAGGGAGCGTGAGGAGAGAGAGATGTAGAAGAAATTACTGAGACGAAGACAGAGAGAGCGAGTACGGAGATGAGAGCTGGAGAACAGGGATGAAGAGTGCAGAGGCGTAGCTAGGTTCTCCTGCACCCGGGGCAAAGATTCAGATTTGTGCCTCACCCCAACTTATTTCCCGACATCTCCTTCCCCCTCGCCATGTTTGCTTTCTCTACCAATCAATGAGGTGTAATTTTTTTTCACCATTTTTTTTAATGTAACTTGAGCATAAAAGCATTTCTACATTTTACAAGCGATATAGTTCTATAAGGGAGTTACCATAACAAGAAATTAAGAGAAAATAAACTAAAGAGGCCACACACAGCCCCCCCCTTGTCGTTAACGCCACACAGCCCCCATGTAGATAGCGCCACACACAGCCCCCCATGTAGATAGCGCCACACACAGCCCCCCATGTAGATAGCGCCACACACAGCCCCCCCCTTGTAGTTAACGCCACACAGCCCCCATGTAGATAGCGCCACACACAGCCCACCATGTAGATAGCGCCACACACAGCCCTCTTTGTAGATAGTGCCACACACAGCCCCCCTTGTAAATAGCGCCACACAGCCCCCCTGTAAATAACGCCACACACAGCCCACTTTCCCCCCATTGTAGATAGCGGCACACTCCACCCCTTGTAAATAGCGGCACACTCCTGCCCCTTGTAGATAGTGCCACACACAGTCCGCTGCCCCTTGTAAATAGCGCCACACACAGCCCGCTGCCCCTGGTAAATAGCGCCACACACAGCCCGCTGCCCCTGGTAAATAGCGCCACACACAGCCCGCTGCCCCTGGTAAATAGCGCCACATTTCCCGCCCTTTTAAATAGCGCCACACTGTAAACAGAGCGGCGAACGGTTGCCTACCGCTACCACTCTCCGCTCTGCCTGACGTGACTTACCGGAGGAGCCGAGGGGGTCATGCGGCGCAGGCAGCGGCGGAGTTCCTTCTGACTAGGGTCGGTGACAGCCCGGGAGATAACCAGTCCAGTCAACTGACCTGAGTCATCTGACCTCATGTCGCTGTCGTGTGGTCAGGTGACTGAACTGGTCCACTCCCTGGCCGTCACAGACCCCAGTCAGAACGCCGCTGCATGAACTCCTGGCTCTTCCTAAAGCTGATCGCTGCTGCAGGTGTCTGACATACAGGGCGCCTATCAGCAGCGAACAGATGCTCTGCGGAGCCCCCTACTTCCCTACCACCTAGTTGTGCCCGGGGCTCATGCCCGCCGCCCCCCCCCCCCCCCCCCCGCCCCAGCTACGCCCCTGAAGAGTGGGAGAAAAGAGGAAGAGAGGATATAGAGTGTTGGGAGAGAGGAAGTGAGTGAAGATGGGGGGAGGCGAGAGTGGAGAAAACAGTAATAAAAGAGAAGAGAGGAACGAGAAGATTGTGAATGTGAGACGAGAGAGTGGTGGGAAGGAAGAGAGGAAGAAGTGAGTGTGGTGACAAGATAGAGGGATGAGATACGGGAAAATACATAAAAACGAGAGAGAAGAGGGTGAGAGTGATTAAAAAATGAGAATGGGAAAAGAGAGAACAATGAGAGAAAGAGGGAAGATGGGGGGGGAAACGGAGGGATAGTGAAGCAGAAAAGATGAAGAGGAAGGAAGGAATGGAAGGAAGAGAGGAAGGAAGGAATGGAAGGAAGGAAGAGAGGAAGGAAGGATTAAGATAAATGAAAGAGATGAGAAAGTATGAGGGGAAAGTGAGCGTGTGAGAGAGAAAGCAAGAGGAAGAGAGAGAGAGAGAGAGAGACAGAGAGTGTGAGAGACTGAACAGTGAAGGAAGGATCAAGAGAAATATGAGAGAGATGAGGCAGAATAGAAGAGAAGGAGGGAAAGTGAGCGTAAATGAGGTAGAGAAAGAAAAAGATAGAGAAATATAGTCGGGCAGGGAAGGAGGGTGAGAGAGCCCAGAGAGAGGAGGAATGGAAGTGATGAGAGTTTTGTCTATAGAGAGTGTCAGTGCAGGGAGGAAGTGAGGAGACGGCTGACTGTACACTACCTGCTGCTGCTCAGTCTTGACCCCATGAAAGGTTAAAATATAAGAGAAGGTTTTGTTGCAGATAGAAGCCGCCTCTGCTACACCAGCGCCTGAAGAACCTCATGTGGAAGCAGCAGCCCAAGCAATAGCCAAACACATTGTAATTTACCAAGAGAAATGCAGCAAACATTAACCCCTGACTGCTCATTACTCTCTGCCAGCACTCCTCCATTGGGCTGTCTCTCCATAAGGAGGTGGTGAAGCTGGAGGGAGGTAGGAGGGATCCCACAGTGTATATTAATAAAAGTAACCTCTGCAAATACATCAGTTTCCTTCTGACTGCTTGACAAGTGGCTGGAGGACTGGACCTGGTCAACAGAAGCTTCTAAAGGAGGAGTCTGCCTCTCCAGATGCTCCGGTGACATCATTACGTGTCTTCCAGACAGCAATTCGAGAGGATTTGGTCTTTAAACATGATCTCTGCAACCATTCCCAGCCTACGCCAGTGCTCCAGACTGGGAGAGAGGGGACAAGTTCTTGTAGGACCTCACAAGAGAAAGGTAAGGAGGAATTCATGGTGCTTGGTTCAGGACCTTCTCTCACCTTAAGCTTTGGATGTCTAGATAGACTCCTCTCCATGGGTTAACTGTCCATCCATGGTCTTCATAGGTTGTAAGCTCCACGGGGCAAAATCTTCTCCTTACGTCCCATTGTTTGTAGAAACAATGAGACGTCCTTATCGGCTGCCTGTACATAAGACTGGCCAGGACCTATTGGGTGTCTCAAACAGCCTCCTTTGGGTCAATATTTGTCTTTTTTGTGGTCACTGGTTGTAGGTGGATGCGGAATAGGTTGGTGCTATATCAAGGTTATTCTATGAGGTCCCTCAAGATGCTCGTTCATCCTTATTACTGCACGGTGAACGTAGAGAGGACCACTTGGGTTATTTGTAGAGGTCATTGGTCTTCAGTTAATTTTAAGTCACGTTGTCTCATCAAGGTTGAGGGACTCGAGGTGTAGAACTTTCTCTGCTTTCAGCGATAAAATGACTGATGTGGTGTAGTCCAATGGTTGACGTGATGGATTGATCGTTGTTGCTTGCTATAATTGACCTTTGGGATGTCTTGTTAATAGACCCGTATGTCCTCAGGCTTATCCAAGATCGCAGATCAGTTGAGCTGTGCAGTCTCCTCCAGGGTGACATAATCTCTTTGGCGTTTTCAATGCAGGACGGTAAGTGGAGGTGGCATGACTCTCGAAGCCCCAGTCAGTCCAAGAAGGTGTTATTGTAGTCAATGCCGTTTTATTGCAATATACAGTGAGGTATGTTCTGCATTTTTTTTCTGGTCTATGCGTAGTCGTTGCCAAGCAGATGCCCTTCCAATATATAGAGAGACATGACAGGTAGTCTCATGCCGTTGTTCAGAGCAGTCTAATGTTTAGGTAGCCATAGGCAACTGTACTAAGTGGTCTTATTTATAGTAGTCCTTTGAGAGTAGTCTCATGACACAAGTGTGCAATCTCATTTATTAGACAGAGATTAATTCCAGTGAATTGATAGTAGGGTTTCTCCTCGATCTTAAGTACTCATCTAAGGTGTCATCTCTGTTGCTGAACGACCATTAACCAAACACTTCTGATCATTTCCTATAGGAAACTCCTGAAAGAGCACCATCTGAAATGCCTTAATGGTCAACATCCAGAAGAATCAGCGGGCTGTCTTGAGATATCACTATGTCTTTCCATGAAGAGCCTCAGGGAAGGTTATCCTTGACCACAGAAATGCCCTTCAAGACCAACTTCACCAGCCCTATTAACACTACAGGAGATGTGCCACCTCCTCCAGGAACCATGGAGGACATGATAGCCACATTCACCATCGGGGTGATCTTATCCCTTATGTGTGTGATAGGAGTAGCAGGGAATGTGTATACCTTGGTGGTAATGTGCCAATCCATGCGCACTGCAGCTTCCATGTACATCTACATCATCAACTTGGCCCTTGCCGACCTCCTTTATCTTCTCACCATCCCATTTATTGTGGGTACCTACTTTATCCAGGAGTGGTACTTTGGAGACATTGGCTGCCGTATTCTTTTCAGTCTTGACTTCCTGACCATGCATGCCAGTATCTTCACCCTCACCATCATGAGCACCGAACGCTACTTTGCTGTCTTGAAACCCTTGGACACAGTCAAGAGGTCGAAAAGCTACAGAAAGTGCATTGCCATCATTGTCTGGTTGGTGTCACTTCTTATAACCTTGCCCATGTTGATTATGATTAAGCTGGTACACAAGGATAACAAGAGCATATGTCTGCCCATGTGGAGTCAGATGTCCTACAAGATCTATTTAACAGTATTGTTCTGTACAAGTATCATAGGCCCAGGACTCATTATCGGGTACCTGTACATAAGACTGGCCAGGACCTATTGGGTGTCTCAAACAGCCTCCTTCAAGCAAACCAAGAGGCTGCCAAACCAAAAGGTCCTATATCTAATTTTTACCATTGTCCTGGTATTCTGGGCATGTTTCCTTCCCTTTTGGATTTGGCAGCTCCTTGTCCAGTATTGCGAATCTCTACCCATTTCACCAAAAGCCAATAGGAACATTAACTATATAACTACATGTTTGACATATAGCAACAGTTGCATCAACCCTTTCCTCTACACCTTACTCACGAAAAACTACAAGGAATACCTGAGGAACCGGCAGAGGTCCTGGAGCAACAGTGGCTACTTCAGGAATCGTTTCCAAAGGATATCTGGAAGGTCCATGTCAACCAGTAGTCAGCAGTGCACTGAAAGTTTTGTCTTGGCACAATGTCCTGGAGGCAACAGCTCTTGAAGGCACTTCTTCTTCTGAAACCTTAATGATCCAGATCACTTGTAGAACATATTGCTTGCGTCTTATGGACATTCAAGGAACTACGTACGGCGGTAGGGTGAATCATGGAAAATAGTTGTGATGAATGGGAACTATATAAAACTTGCCATGCAGATCTTACCTCTGCCCATCAACATGTCATAGATATTGGAGTCCTATTTTAGAGAAGTCAATACTGGAGAAGTATTGGAGAAGTATTGCAGACCATCATTCAGTACCTGATGCATTCTGCTCTTTTGAGGTTCTTCTTATCTCTGTACCTTTTCCTTCACATGTTCTTCTCTCTTCGTTAAAATGTAAATGTTGATGTCTAATGTGATGCTCCTTATCCGTCTACCAGTCTCGGGCAATGTTTACTAACCCACTACCTGGCACTGGACACACTGTCATGGGTTTTAGTGGTCTCCTACCATCTTGTTTCCAACAAGATTGTAGGACCTTTTTAAACATCTACTGAAGGTCATTTAGGCCCTTAGCTTGATCCCTATAGATGTTTAAAAGTATGCCCAAATGCATAACGGGGCCCCCCATTTTCAATGTGCCATTTATAAACTGGTATCTTCTCACCCGGTAGGAGAACCATTGGGCCCACGCAGGTAACTACTATTTTTGCACCTCTGTACCATATCCAATTAGTAAAACGTGGTTGTGATCAACGGCATAGTCATAATTTAGGGGTCCACAAATCATATGTGAGAATAAAATCCGCAAAATTTCTCTTTTTGACAACCGTACCATGCAAAAATAGCTGAAGATGTTGGTAAAAACAGTCACTCCAGTCTACCTCACTGGCAGTAGCCAACCATGAAGATTTGGTGCTGGGCCCATTCCTTCTACAAGCCCCATAGCAGATGTGACACTGATTTTGAGCATATTTTGGAAATTTTTTACATCTGTGTGTCATGCACATTAATTTAAAAAAACTTGTGGGTCGAAACAAAATATCCATCTGGTCTTGGTACGGACTATTAAGCTGCCTGAATAACGTGCCTCCAAATACTGTTATTGAATTTGCTGCCTTCCAAGACAACTGTTCATACCTTTTTGTGTATTTCTTAATGGTTACGTTTTTGGGTAAAATGTTTGGGTTAAATGAAACAATATTCCATTGTATCCAACAGAGGAGACTTTTATAAATGCCTCCGATGGATCCCTCAGAGATGAAGATCTGGAAATATTTCATGTGGCCAAAAGATCTTTCTCTAAAACATCTTTGCATGGAGCCCCGGTGTCATATAGCTTGTGTGCATAGTAGGGAACAAGTCATAGCTTAGTCCAATCTGATCGATTGCCATCTCCACCAAGATGACTTGCCTGGAGTGGTACACGGACATAGTGTAAGAGTGGTGCCCAAACTGGGCTACGGTAATCTATGAGCATTTATAAGAGGCACTAGGTGGCATCTCAGAGGCTTCCTTTTCCCTTTGAGGGGGAGCAGCTCCCAGGAACCATTGGCAAAATGTATTGTGTGAGGGAATCAATTGGATTAACCTTAACAGGAAAAAATTGAGATAGCGCTCAAGGGGTTTGATAGCCATAAACATGGACATTAGAGCCATTTT
Organism: Rhinoderma darwinii; assembly: GCF_050947455.1. NCBI lineage: Eukaryota > Metazoa > Chordata > Amphibia > Anura > Rhinodermatidae > Rhinoderma > Rhinoderma darwinii. Next base: position 62,797,089 of record NC_134699.1, read on the forward strand.
TGATGGGATCCGTCAACATAAGTCTAATGTGTATGGGGTCTCCATTGTATGTGAAGTATGGTCAAATCAACCGTAGAGATATGGGGAGATAGGGGTGTAACTAGGGGGGATTAAGAGGCATGTACCACGGAGGGGAAACTAACAAGCCACTCTTTATTGACCACGGAATATAGATATAGGGCTGAATCTTCGCCCCAAGTGACGGAAAGTCTAGCTATGACTCTGTGGGGGGGTCATTAAGAATTTGCCCAAAACAGTATATTTCAGAACCCAAACATCAGATCAGGGAATGTTCTTTAATGTTATGATGCAGCATGATTTGCATATGGGGGTCTTAAGATGTCTTAACACTTTTGGGGTCAACGAAGCCAAGCATGGTGGCTTTTATGGGCTAGATGTTCTTTGATCCATCTCATCTCACTGGCCTTCAGGTTATCGCATCACGTTCCAGACTCCACTGCTACACCCTTCATCCTTGACTTTTATTGTAAAAAATAATAAAATGGATATTAGCACTTTATTTCCAGACTTTATCTAGCGGATCGGCTGCTCTCCTCAGAAGATAATATATCAGCACTGTGGAACGTGTCGGTACTTTATGAACATAATACTAATGAGAATTCACAATTTATTATAAAAATCATCCTCTATTTCGACAAATAAAACTTTAGTGATGTAACCGTCATCCCTGTTAATTGCTTGGTTTATTCTTGGCCGTTCCTCTTAGAGAAGTCATGAGTTGGTCCTTAGACATGAGCGCATAAATCTGGCTCATTCCAAGTTCTGGCATGAGAACGGAGGACTGTGAAACCAGATCTTCTTTCTTTGTTTGTCTCAAGATCTCCCCATTTGGAATAATTGGAGGGATGATACAAGTGAGGACAACACAATAGCGGATAGGGGGGGGGGTCTGACCTTTGAGGACTTCACCAACTCCTTGCAGAATTATAATTTTCTATGAGACCTTCTCCTGCTGATGTCTTGGGATCATGTTGAGCATTTAACTGGTCATTAAGACTTCTGGTGGGGTATCGGGAGACTCCAAATTCCATCACAACAAGGATCGAATAATGTCTCTGGACTCGAGAGCTACTTATTGGTTGAATCAGCCTAATGATCAAGGTATCTATGACCAAGTCCATCATACATTCACAAACATGACCCAGATTTTGACATAGAGAGTCGACCTGACAGCAAAAGTAAAAGCATGTCCCTTCCTTGTCCCTACCATATCATTCTTGCAACCAGACAATCTGGCTCTAATCAGCCCTTCTACTTATCTCTTACGAAAAGGACCTGTGGTCACTTTCCGCTTGCCTTAATCACTAATATGAAGGTCCCCAAGAAGAGGACGCCAAGTGCAGGTGTACAATACTCATAGAAAATTTGGATGGGGCAACCCGATTTAGGCCCCCTTGCTTCATGGGCACCATAACAATCGTGTTGACTACCTCGATGCCCATTTTATTATTATGACATAGAGCATAAGATTCTTCTTTGCTTTGCTGTAACCATAAAGCAAGAAAATATATTACAAGCAACATTTTTCCCTGCAGTACAGCAATGCAAATATGTAATAAATTAACTGCTTCTATCTTGTAGGACCACATGACCCCACCATTTGTAAAACCATTGCCCCAAAACAGCAGGCTGTAGTAATGAGCATCTTCATGTCGGGTACTTCCAACTCCCCCCCCCCCATGTTTCATTTGCATAGATGGCGTCTGACGACGCATCACGTAGCACCAAGCTGTCTATTACAAGCTGCAAGACAGACGAGAGTCTTCAGATAGCGAAGGAATAATGACTCAAATAAGACATAGGAAACCATTAATGGGCTCTTCAAATAAATGGTCATGGCAGGCCGGTAGCTGGAGCTCTACCTGGAAATTCTTCAAGGCGGGTTTTATGTTATCTTCAAAGCTACATTTATAAAAGAGTCAGATGTGAGACACTGAAGAAGAATTTGAGAAGATGACATTGGTGGGTGGCTGAGAAGCTGTGGCACCCTATGGAGAACCTCAACCTCTTGAGATAAGGTGCCCACTGATGTCACCTTCTGACATATCTATGTCCTATATCTCAGGACCTTCATTTAGGTGGACTGTATCCTCATCTAGAGATGGGCAGATGTTTCATCAACATTTAAGGTTGGAGACAAGACGTCTAGGGATCTGGTTGACCTTATAATGGGTCATCAAGACTTCTGGTGGGGTATCGGAAGAATAAATTCCATCACAACAAGGATAGAATAATTGTAGACTACAAGCAACGGAACCACCATGGAGGAAAAAATTCATCCTCCTCAACATAGGTCAACCTCGAAAAGGGAAGAACTTGGAGTTCTCCTTTAAGGTCAAACTACTTTGGTCAAGTTTTTACATGAGAAATATTGGTTATAAATGACATGGTGTCATGGAGAACCCTGAAGATATTGGATTTCGTCTTCCTAGAGACCTGGACAATAAAGTCTTGAAGATCCGGACAACGTTTTTTAGGTGTTAAGAGGGTTCCTAAAAAGTGAGGTGGGTGGTATGATCCATAGCCGAGGCAAAACTAATATACACATGCTGCCAGGAGAGAGCCTGCGAGTCCAGCCTCCCCCATCAGAGATCAGCGTCTCCCCCTCTATCCTATGTCTAGCTATGCAAGTAGAAAGCCTTTCTTCATGATGGTTGTTGACTATATTTGAGTCCAAGCGATGTTATGAAATTCCAGATGTTCCAAGTCATGTTATGAAATTCCAGATGTAGCAGAGCTGAATTTGTCATTGAACAATTAATTTTTTATTTTTGTTGTATATGCTGTAATACGATTGTAGAGTAGGTTTATCTGCAGTACTAGAGTTATTATTCCACCCAGGACTAGTTCGGAACCCCACGCACACGAAGGTGCTTTTGCGGCCGCAATTCCCTTGAAAATCCACGGGAGAATTGCGGCCCCATTCATTCCTATGGGGCCATGCACACGACCGTAGTTTTTATGGTCCGTGCATGGCCCGGAGGCCCGCACCGCAGAAAGAACGGACATGTCTTATTACGGCCGTGTTCTGCGGTCCAGGCTCATCGAAAATAATGAACCCGCGATTTGCGGGCGGCTCGCGGCTGACGGTCCGCTGCCGGCCGACCCAAAAATCACGGCCGTGCGCATGGCTACAGTCGTGTGCATGAGACCTTAAAGGACTGACGGTCTCCCGGCTCTGCTGGATTCTCACAGACGTCTCACACCATTCTATACCCAGGGTACATACCCCCCCACATAGCTGGGATACACCCACACGTAGTACATCATAAAATCACTATGAATTATTAGATCATTATGAATGTGCCGTTTAACAAACTCAGCTCTGCTACATTGACAAGCCCAAGCAACAAGCTATACCTGTCATTTATCTCGTCTGCAAGTGAGCTGCAATCACAGACCGCGGGCTCTAAAACTCCCAGCTAAATGTGTAAATGAGAGCAGCGCTACGTTAGATTCCACGCCAATGTGTGAGGCGCCCAGGCGTCAGGTGTGAACGAAAATGAAGTACTTTACACCTAAATCAGCTCGACTGTGGCAATAAATAAGCCGGGGACTTTCATAGCTGCGTGTCATATAAACAATTTCTAATGGCTCCTTGTCTATTCCTCAAAAGGCCACGACAAACCCAGACAGCTGTAAAATAAATCTTACGTGGGTTCTAAAGAGGATATTTTTCAAAATTGCTGAGATTTTTCTGGCTTTTGAGGTAGCAGGGTTGAACTTGTCAGGTGTTTTAAAGCTGAGCTTGTAAATGTAGCACAACTAGTGGTTTTTAATAGATAAATCTGAAACGTTATCGATACAGTCCCAAAAGGGAAAAATGACATTCAGCTCTGCTACATCAGTATTTCTCTCAATGGGAGGATATAAATTAGTATTAAATGCAAAAGCCGTTGTCTAATTACTGCTGTTTGTGGCCAGGACTGGGGCTCTCAATGGAACCTGAAACAGTAGGGACACGGTACGTGGTGATGGCCTTAGGGTAGGGATTAGGGTTTTCCATCGCAACATAATTTGAAGCCCCATAGATTGCAATGTCCTGCGCCGCTCGTGTTTGTAAGTCAAAATCAATGGGGGCGAATCTGACTGATTGATGAAGAACAGGTCCATTATCAAGTGCCGCAGCCCTGTGGACCGTCCTTCATACCCCCCAAGTTTTGGAAAGAGAGACTACTCATGCAAATTTATTTAACATTAAGCCACGTCTCTAGCCCTGCCCAATCCCCGTCCATACAAACCCAGTTCCCTTTGTGACCCAATACAGTATTCTGCCTTTATAGTGCCCCCACACTAAATCATGCCCCATAGCGCCTCCACATAGTATAATGCCCCATAGTGCCCCCACACAGTATCATGCCCCCATTATGCCTTCCCACACAATGTCATGCCACAATAGTGCCTCCATACAGTAGAATGCCCCATAGTGCCCCCACACACAATATAATGCCCCATAGTGCCTCCCCACAGTATAATGCCCCTATAGGATCTCCCCACAGTATAATGCCCCTATAGGGCCTCCCCACAGTATAATGCCCTATAGCATCCCCCACATACAGTATAATGCCCCATAGTGCCCCATACAGTAGAATGCCCCATAGTGCCCCTACATACAATATAATGCCCCATAGTGCCTCCCCACAGTATAATGCCCCTATAGGACCTCCCCACAGTATAATGCCCCTATAGGGCCTCCCCACAGTATAATGCCCTATAGCATCCCCCACATACAGTATAATGCCCTATAGTGACTCTCCACAGTATAATGCCCATATAGGGCCTCCCCACAGTATAATGTCCCTATAGTGCCTCCCCATAGTATAATGCCCTATAGCATCCCCCACATACAGTATAATGCCCTATAGTGCCTTTCCACAGTATAATGCCCCTATAGGGCCTTCCCACAGTATAATGCCCCTATAGCACCCCCAAATATAATATAATGCCCCATAGTGCCTCCCCACAGTATAGTGCACCCTTAGCACCCCACAGACAGTATATCGCCCTATAGCGCCTCTCCACAGTATAATGCCCCCCATAGTGCCCCCCACTGTGAGGTATTATAATGCCTGACAGTGCCTCCTAAAAAGAAATAAAATAAAAACTTACCTAGCACCGTTCCCACGGCGACTGGAGGATAGCACTTTGCAGGTCTCCTACTTTGTGCGGTGTGTGGTTCAGTGCAGACAGGTGCGATTATGTCACTGCATGGTCCGGGCAGATGTCACAAGTGAATGGTGGAGCGAGAAGCTCACGGCTAGCTGCTTCAACACTGGATTCAACTGTATCTGCACCTGAGAATGCCGATACAGTCTTAACCAGGATATGCCTTTAGTCAGAATATTTTTTGTTGGAAATCCGATTTAAAAGCTTAATATTGACCATTTGCAGAAAGGTATACAACCACTCGCCAATAAATCTAGATAAAGTGATGATTCTGTTATTCATAAAGATAATGTTTAGATCCAAAGAAGCAAAAATGTTGGGTAAAAACATTGGCATTAGTTGTAGCAGCTAAATTATCTATGGTAGCCTTCAAAGATGTTGTCCAACTCAAGGGTTAACGTATTCTTCAAACGAATGGAGTCATCTAAAACAAACACTATCCCATTCATGGTTTAAACCTATTAGATATATAGCATTGAGCTTCAAAGCAATCCAGGAAACATCTCGGGAAGTTCTCTTTCTGAGAGGATGAGGAACATCGGTCAAAGAATGTTGTAGAACTACCTGACATTTCTCGAGTTATCCAAGGCATGTCAATTTCCACAAAGTAGTGTGTATAAACCCCTTAACAGACCCTAGGGACCACTCATCGCTGATCATTGTAGATATCTACTCTATCAAGACTTCCATGTACCCAACCAAGACATCATTTAAGGGTCCTACAACTCTTTTTAGTTACATCGTGTCAGTTTCTGGTTTCGTTCTTGTGACATTGGTCTTTGGTAGAGTCAACTGGTTGAGTTGATTATTTTCTTTTCCCAGAAATCCCACATACTACACCAGGGTGACAACATGTACACTTGAGGATGTTAAGGAGGTGGAAAGAACGCTCAAGATCAAGGGTTACTCTCTCAACTTTGCTCCTTATCTAGTGTCATATTATCCTGGATTATTCGGGAGGAAATGTTGGCCATGTTTGATTTTCGGGGTCATTTTCTTCACATTCCAACCTCAAGATTAATAGAACAAGAGGTTTCTCCCATCTACTTCTCTACCTTATATCTCCATCTCTTTATGATTTGATGAATGACAACTCCCAACGGACATTTATCTCATGGACATGTCAACGTCGGGTCTACTCTTTTCTTCAGTGGGCTCCAATGATGTTCTCCTTTCTTGGCCACTACTACCACTCATGACGGGTGCAAAATCAAGACTAGACTACCAATAAGTTTGTGCCCCCTGTACTGTTTTTGGCTTTTGACAACCCCCTTCTTTCATCTCAGCTAGCCATATGACGTCTTTGTTACCCCTTTGGCGCTGTATCTGTCTGTACAGTTTTGACCCTGCTCGATGACTACAAGACTGTCTCTTGCTACCAGCGCAACCACCTGCTCCTACACTTTCCCCACTTTTGTTTCTGTATACAATATCCAAAGAATCAACTACTGGACAACAAACATGCACCAAAGTCCTGGGGCTAACAGAAAACCAAGACCCTAAACAACATCATGGTAAAAGGGGGCGCTATTGGTAAAATGTTAGGTCCAGTTTCGTTCCTTCCAAAATAACTCTCCTCCAGAAGGAAGAGA